>NC_088398.1:62486957-62786957 GCF_034236695.1 Oncorhynchus nerka | reverse complement strand
AGAGGGTCTCTCAGAGGAAGAAGGGAGAGTGGTGGGGAGAGTTCTGGAGCTGTTGGGTGGCATGCAAACGGTTGCGTTGGACTTGTGGGGCTAGCAGGGACAATAACAGTAAAAGAAACCAAGAAAAAGCAGACTGAGAGAATAGCCCGTTCTGAGTGTTCAGAGCCAAGCGTCCACATTGCGCTGCTTGTCAGTGAAAACACATGTTGCTCCACAGTAGAGCTGAAGCCTGCTCACCGCTCGGTGTCTACGCAGCCAATTCACCATGCAACCTCTGTGACAGAGAATAACAAGTCGACTCTGACTACCAATCCGTTTCTGAGAAGATCCACTCTGGGTTTGGTTGAGACTGCCTCAGAGATTCAGACGGGGTCTGTTATCGATTGGGATTGTTTGTGGTGACATCCAGGGTTACTGTGTCTGGGTTCGGGGACCAGCGCTTTGAGCATTGATTCTCTGTTCTTATCGCTTCAAAAGACGGTGAGTCTGTCACTTCAATTGGTCTTAAAATTCTGTCTATTGTTCTGGTCATCAGTGGCAGTCCTCAGACCCCGTGTGATTTGACTCCCAAGTAGCTGGGAAAAGTGTCAGGTTTAACGTGAACTGAATGGAAACCGAGAGCTGTGACTGTACTTTGTGTTCTGGTCAGGTGTTATGGGGCATGATTGGCACTGGTCAGGTTTGTGTGTTGCTTTGTCGGAGATGCACAATACATTATTTCAATATTTCAACCCAGTTTCTGCTAATTTTACCTTCATGGTCTCACAACCACCATCATTATTGTCATCATCATTAGGAAAAACTCTTCTGAGGAGATAGCTGTATGTCATCACTTGCTTAAAAACAACTATTTAACACAACCCTCTCCTCTTCTCCCCTCTCTACTTGTCTCCTCAGGTGCACAGAAAGATCCGTGAGGACTCGGACATGGCCCAGGACTCCCTGCAGTGCCTGGCCCAGCTGGCCTCCATGCATGGCCCCATCTTCCCTGATGAGACCGCTCAGGTCTCCTACCTGGCCCACCTGGTGGAGGGGCTTCTCAGCATGATCAATGGGTGAGGCTGTCAGGACCTTAGACTAACTGGTTGGTTTCAATAGACCCAATCCAGGGCTAGAAACACTGCTGCCCTCTGTGTGTTCAAGAAGCTCTAAAATAGTTTTGAACTTGGACAGTTGTTTTAAGATGACATGTAGATTAATCTGTACTGCATGTTGATCATTATGGGCTGTGTGTGATTGTAAGTGATTATTTGGACTGGAGGCTGGTAGAGTAAAGAGTAATGTGATTTTGTGTGTAATCGACTCGTCTGTCCGTTAAAGTAGTTCTTATCTGAATCAAGAGGACTCTGCTCTAATGTATAAATAAAACACACATACACACTTGTGTGCTCGGAACTCGTGACTTGCTAGGCGGAGTGAGTAAGGGTCTCTCTCTCCCTCTCTCCTTTCTCCGTAATCACCTATTCCTGGAGCTTTTTTCCAGTTGCATCATCGGAAAACCATGTGGGCAGGATGGCCAATCTGCAGTGATTGAACAGCTCTGCTTGCAATTTAAATCCATCTGATGGGGGTTAGCGAGCCGCACGGTGCTAGGCAATAGGCTAGCTACAGCAGGCAGGCCTCCAGACAGTGCTCTAACTGGGGCTGTGGAAACATGGCCCTAACCCCAAGGCAACAGGTACTGCTCAGTGCTCACACACTGGGCAGTAGAGCACAGTGTCTGGTTTAGTACCATACCTGGTTCAAAAACATTTGTGAAATACTTTCACAAACTATGTCTCATTTGGAATCAAATTGACCAACATTCCTCTAAGGTTGTGTTTTGTTTGTGTCCCAGGATAGAGATCGAGGACTCGGAGGCAGTAGGTATCTCTAACATCATCTCCAACCTGATCAGCACGTTCCCCCGTGTCATCCTGACCGCCCTGCCCAGCGAGCTCTTCACCTCCTTCATCAACTGTCTCACCCTCCTCACCTGCTCCTTCGGACGCAGCGCCGCCCTGGAGGAAGTGGTCAGCATTACACCTTGAACATTACTGCAAGGAACATAGTTGATCCATGGAGAAACTGTTTCACGTATTGTTGTTGCATTGAAAAGGCCTATTCAATGAGTCTCTGTCTCTCTCCTCCTGCCCAGCTGGATAAGGATGACATGGTATACATGGAGGCGTATGACAAGCTGTTAGAGTCATGGCTGACCCTGGTTCAGGATGATGAACATTTCCCCCGCGGTTGCTTCGTCCAACCCGCCGTTCAGGTCTTCAACTCCTACATCCAGTGTCACCTGGCCGCCCCCGACGGCACTCGCAATCTGGTGAGAGACACACACACCTGTCAACCTACCCTACATTACTCATCTCATATGTATATACTGTACTCTATACCATCTACTGCATCTTGACTATGCTCCACGGCCATCACTCATCCATATATTTATATGTACATATTCTTATTCATTCCTTTACACTTGTGTGTATAAGGTAGTTGTTGTGAAATTGTTAGATTACTTGTTAGATATTACTGCATGGTCGGAACTAGAAGCACAAACATTTCGCTACACTCGCATTAACATCTGCTAACCATGTGTATGTGACAAATAAAATTTGATTTGACCTAGACTCATATATAATCAGTCAGTCAATTGTTATGGTTAATTAATTAATATGTTAATGCTTGTAAACAGTCGATCCACTATGATCCACGTTCTCAAATCAAATGTATTTATATAGCACTTTGTACATCAGCTGATATCTCAAAGTGCTGTACAGAAACCCAGCCTAAAACCCCAAACAGCAAGCAATGCAGGTGTAGAAGCACGGTGGCTAGGAAAAACTCCTTAGAAAGGCCAAAACCTAGGAAGAAACCTAGAGAGGAACCAGGCTATGTGGGGTGGCCAGTCCTCTTCTGGCTGTGCCGGGTGGAGATTATAACAGAACATGGCCAAGATGTTCAAATGTTCATAAATGATGAGCAGGGTCTAATAATAATAAGACGTTCTCTCACTCCTTTGTCGCATATTCCTTCACGCTCTCTTTTTCTGTTTTTCTTTTTCTCCTGTCCTCTCCAGACAGCAAACGGTGTGGCATCTCATGAGGAGGATGAGATTAACGAGTTACAGGAGGACGACAGAGAGCTGTTCTCAGACCAGCTGGCCAGCATTGGCATGTTAGGACGCATCGCAGCCAACCACTGTATCCCCCTTCTGACCAGGTACATACACACACCTCTTGCTTTTAGATGATCCCCTAGGATCATGATTCTGATTCTGACGTGTGTGTGGTCAGTCTGTTGGAGGAGCGGGTGACGCGGCTCCACGGCCAGCTCCAGAGGACCCAGCAGCACCTCATGAACTCCACTAACCCCGGATCAGTGGACCGCAAGGTCCTGGATGACCTCTACGAAGACATCCACTGGCTCATACTGGTCTCAGGTCAGTGGATAACTATAAGGGATGATTGGCAATCGCCCCATGTTGGATACACGGCTCAATTCCATCAGTGGTCCCTTGTTGTTTTAGGTATGGTTTTATTATGTAACAATTATTTTAGCATTCAGTCAATTATATTCTTTTAGCCTAAATTGAAACCTCTAACTGCACTCTGGGGGGCGTAGACTTTGTCCTTAGATCTCCTTAGTTGTTTTTAGGGACTAAATTTAGGCTGGGAGGCAGGCTGCGCTGGTGTATTGGTGCATGGCAGGAATGTTGTTTCGGGAAGGGCCAGGCCACCAGTTGTACAACTGCTGCTGTTTAGTACATTTTAGCATTCTCAGTGGCCACAGAATTCCCCTTTGGTGCCTATCTTCATTTGGAGTCATACACCCTTAGTTGGTTCTCTCCGTGTGCTTTGAGTTTTTCTATGGGATCCTAGCAGTGCTTTGCGTAACACTGGTGAAGAATGACATTGGCTGTAATGTATCAGTGGAAAGCTCCACTGTAGGAGTTTTGCTGTGATGGAAAATGTTGTCTTCCAAAAGTACCTCCTTAATGGATTGTTTCTGGCTAGTCCCAGTCCTAGTTGTCAGAGTGTAGTTGTGAATGCTAAATATTGAATGTGTGTGGGGTGGTTCCAGGCTACGTCCTGACAGATGACCCTCAGGGTGAGACTCCTCTGATCCCAGCGGAGGTGATGGAGTATTCTATCAACCACTCTACTGAGGTGGACATCAACACCACCCTGCAGATACTGGGCTCCCCCGGGGAGAAGGCCTCCTCTATCCCAGGGTGCAACAGGACAGACTCTGTCATCAGGTAAGGGAGGGACTATGATTGGTCAAAAGTCTGTGTACAGTACAGGCTGAATGTCTGCTGATTTGCTGTTTGGCACTTAATTGCAAACACCTGGATTCCCACATCTAAATGAGATGTATGGTTTGAAAGAAATAACTAAAACCAACCGATACTCTGGCTTCTGTCAGTGGACCAGAGTTGTCCGTCGCTGCTATAAATCCATCAACAAATGGGTCTGAAATTAGTGCTGCGCGATTAGTGCTTTTTGAGGTTGGTTCGATTATTAAAAATAATCATGGTTTCGGTTTTATTTAAAAAAGGAAATGCCCTCGCTATGCATTGTGGGATGAATGCTGTAAAAACGCAAAATAAAACAATTAATAAAAGTCCCATGATGGTAGTCTGATTATCCCGTATTAAACACATACTTTTTACATTACTTTAATAAAATATTTCAGTTTGTTTTATTTGATGACTTTATCATTTCATTCCAAGTCATGTCTATAGAGCTGCTGCCTATGCTGTCTGACATAATCACTATTTTAGTAGTTCTTCAACATAAATAAGGCATATTTTTATGACTGCTGAATTCCAACTATCAATCACTTAGATCATGTATTTTCAGGTAGAGATAGCTTGCGATGCAACTGCTCTCTATCCCTCTCGATCACACATTCTTCTCTCTTACGTAGCAGGCGCAAAAGAAACACAGACCGGACAAGCAGGCGCGCAATGGATTATGATCATTGTAGTTAATCACCACGTTTTCTGCGCTAAACTATGTAGACTATTGGCCTGTTGGAAACTACAACTCCCTACGACATAAATCAGATCAAGCCCGAACTGTGCTATATCTAGAGAAGCTGCACATTGTGCGCATTGAGCCCACAGAAGAAGGAAAAAACTAAAACAATTGAACCAACGTCGGTCAATTAGTTGTTTCAAAACCAGAAACCAGAATGCTAAAACCAGAAAATAAACAGACATTTCGATCAATCTCTTAGCACTATCTGAAATGCACTGTCTCAGTCACTGATCTAATGGACAGTCTACCCTCACTGTCTGTCTCTGATCTAATGGACAGCTTGGACAGTCTCTCCACACTGTCTACAGCAGCTGAGCTTTAAGCTGTGGACTTGTTCACTAAGCCCTGGTTGTAGAGCTCTGTCACGTTCACACCAGTGCTCTGTCTGTCTGGAGTGTGTCTCATAAAACCCTCTGCCCTGTGGCATGGCATGGCGGCAGCCTTTCCCTTGGATTATTTTCCAGGCAGGGCACAACGGCCCACATAACACTACACAGGCCATCTGGCATGGAAACTGTCCATAGAAACCAATTGAAGCCAAACTTTTTTTTAGATCTAGGTAGGGGGTCCTCGCCCCTACATTACAATACAATGTTAGGGGGAATATTACGTACAGTGTGAGGCCAAAGATCCACCTGTGTGTGTGTGTGTGTTTGATCACTCTGGGCCCCAGCGATGCGGGTGTGGCTCCCTGGGGGTGTGGTGCCAGTGCCGCAGAGGGGGAATGCCCTGGCACAGACCCAGCCATGCCAGCTGCTAACACACACAGGCCGTGGGAGACACACACACACACAGAGGCCGTGGGAGACATGATGGCGTAGTGACCTAGCCAGCCTTAGAGCAGACCCCGGCGCCAGCCCTCCCATCCCCGGACCAGACCACCACTCCCTAACATGTTATTCAATTAGGGCAGGGCCAGGTGCTGCTAAAACTAGGAGGGGGCTGGGGTCATATGTGTGTGGGGTTGGGGGGTACATGCAATCATATAGGGAATTTTGGAGGTGGTTGGGGTTGTGGAAAGGGCCTCTGGATTATTCTCTGTGGGGGTGAGGAGGCACAGGGACAGAGGATTGTTCTGCGAGGGGGCACGGGGACAGAGGATTGTTCTGCGAGGGGGCACGGGGACAGAGGATTGTTCTGCGAGGGGGCACGGGGACAGAGGATTGTTCTGCGAGGGGGCACGGGGACAGAGGATTGTTCTGCGAGGGGGCACGGGGACAGAGGATTGTTCTGCGAGGGGGCACGGGGACAGAGGATTGTTCTGCGAGGGGGCACGGGGACAGAGGATTGTTCTGCGAGGGGGCACGGGGACAGAGGATTGTTCTGCGAGGGGGCACGGGGACAGAGGATTGTTCTCTGTGGGGGTGAAGGAGAATGGACAGAGGATTGTTCTCTGTGGGGGTGAAGGAGAATGGACAGAGGATTGGAAAAACAAGAGGCAGCATCAGGTTTCCTAATAACACTGTGCGACCCCGACGCTGTTAATGTCAATGGGCTTTTGTTTTTGCAAACAATGTGAAACAGTGCACTGTGGTGCTGCGTGGGCATGTACTGAGGCCCATCTCTCACATACATATCACTAAGAGGCACTAAGCCGTATGTCTCTCTGGCCTTTAGCAGAGGTGCGTGTGTCAACGTGGTCATTTGTTGTCTGAGTGACTGATTTAAACAGACACTGAATTCCCACCTTTCTTTTGTTCTTCCCCTCATCCTGGCCATGGCTTCTTATCACTTCCCTTGTTATCGCTCTCTCCTCTTCCTCTTTCTATTCTCGATCTCCCTCTGTCCATCTTCCTTTTTCCATTTTTTTTTCCCTTTTACCTTTCACTTCTCTCTCCCTCCCTCCCACCCACCCCTCTCTCTCTCCCACCCACCCCTCTCTCTCCCACCCACCCCCCCTCTCTCTCTCCCTCCCACCCACCTTCTCTCTCTCCCACCCACCCACCCACCTTCTTCTCTCTCTCTCTCCTCCCACCTTCTCTCTCTCCCACCCACCCACCTTCTCTCCCTCCCTCTCTCCCTCTCCCTCCCACCCTCTCTCTCTCTCCCTCCCACCCCCCCTCTCTCCCTCCCACCCACCCCCTCCCTCCCTCCCACCCACCCCCTCTCTCTCTCCCTCCCCCCCCCTCTCTCCCTCCCACCCCTCTCTTCCTCCCACCCACCCCCTCTCTCCCTCCCACCCACCGTCTCTCTCCCACCCACCCTCTCTCTCTCTCTCTCTCTCCCTCCCCCTCCTTCCCTCCCTCCCACCCTCTCTGTCAGGTTGTTGTCAGCGGTGTTGAGGACATCAGAGGTGGAGTCCAGGGCTACGAGGGCCAGTCTGACAGAACTGCTCAGCCCTCAGATGGGGAAGGACATTGTGTGGTTCCTCAAACGCTGGGCCAAGACTTACCTACTGGTGGACGAGAAACTCTACGAACAGGTACAACTAACACCAGACACCACTGTCTGATTTGTCTTAAAATGGCCGTCCATAATACAAAACTTCTCACTACAACCCTCTCGAAGTTCCTAAGGCCCACAGAACACTGGCATGGTAATGTCTCGGGCATGGATTTGACAGATGACTTCATAAATAGTCTTTGTGATAGTCACTGAACCCTACTGTACACTTGAGGTGACGAGGTGGCGGCTACTGTACACTTGAGGTGGTGAAAATGCTAGGGATGGTCTTCCAACACTTTCATGTTTACACCACCAGTTCGGTCATGTTTACACCACGCGTGCTCTGTCACCTTGACAACAGTGTACTCTCTGGAAGTGTGTTGTAGAAGCTGGTTCCCTGTGGATTATGGCATTGTGAGGAGCAGTGCAGTATATCACTGGACTGGACAATGGCTATTTATGACATTGATCTTTTAAAGTGTTGCAGTGATTTTCATCTATCCCTCCACCATTTCACACCACTTTCTCACTATTTTCATCCCTCCTTTAGATCAGTATCCCCCTGAGCATGGCATTCGGGGCGGACACGGAGGGGGCCCAGTGGATTGTGGGATACCTGCTAGAGAAGGTGATCAACAACCTGTCTGTGTGGAGCTCTGAACCTGAACTGGCCAACGACACGGTGGAGCTACTGGTCTGTCTGGTGGAGAAGAGGGAGAGGTGAGACACTGACTGACTGGCTGAGCTACTGGTCTGTCTGGTGGAGAAGAGAGAGAGGTGAGACACTGACTGACTGGCTGAGCTACTGGTCTGTCTGGTGGAGAAGAGAGAGAGGTGAGACACTGACTGACTGGCTGAGCTACTGGTCTGTCTGGTGGAGAAGAGGGAGAGGTGAGACACTGACTGACTGGCTGAGCTACTGGTCTGTCTGGTGGAGAAGAGGGAGAGGTGAGACACTGACTGACTGGCTGAGCTACTGGTCAGGTGGAGCTACTAGTCTGTATGGTGGAGAAGAGGGAGAGGTGAGACACTGACTGACTGGCTGAGCTACTAGTCAGGTGGAGCTACTGGTCTGTCTGGTGGAGAAGAGGGAGAGGTGAGACACTGACTGACTGGCTGAGCGACTGGTCAGGTGGAGCTACTAGTCTGTATGGTGGAGAAGAGGGAGAGGTGAGACACTGACTGACTGGCTGAGCGACTGGTCAGGTGGAGCTACTGGTCTGTCTGGTGGAGAAGAGGGAGAGGTGAGACACTGACTGACTGACTGGCTGAGCGACTGGTCAGGTGGAGCTACTAGTCTGTATGGTGGAGAAGAGGGAGAGGTGAGACACTGACTGACTGGCTGAGCGACTGGTCAGGTGGAGCTACTGGTCTGTCTGGTGGAGAAGAGGGAGAGGTGAGACACTGACTGACTGGCTGAGCGACTGGTCAGGTGGAGCTACTAGTCTGTATGGTGGAGAAGAGGGAGAGGTGAGACACTGACTGACTGGCTGAGCGACTGGTCAGGTGGAGCTACTAGTCTGTATGGTGGAGAAGAGGGAGAGGTGAGACACTGACTGACTGGCTGAGCTACTAGTCTGTATGGTGGAGAAGAGGGAGAGGTGAGACACTGACTGACTGGCTGAGCGACTGGTCAGGTGGAGCTACTAGTCTGTATGGTGGAGAAGAGGGAGAGGTGAGACACTGACTGACTGGCTGAGCGACTGGTCAGGTGGAGCTACTAGTCTGTATGGTGGAGAAGAGGGAGAGGTGAGACACTGACTGACTGGCTGAGCGACTGGTCAGGTGGAGCTACTGGTCTGTCTGGTGGAGAAGAGGGAGAGGTGAGACACTGACTGACTGGCTGAGCGACTGGTCAGGTGGAGCTACTAGTCTGTCTGGTGGAGAAGAGCGAGAGGTGAGACACTGACTGACTGACTGATCAGGTGGAGCTACTGGTCTGTCTGGTGGAGAAGAGGGAGAGGTGAGACACTGACTGACTGGCTGAGCGACTGGTCAGGTGGAGCTACTAGTCTGTATGGTGGAGAAGAGGGAGAGGTGAGACACTGACTGACTGGCTGAGCGACTGGTCAGGTGGAGCTACTAGTCTGTATGGTGGAGAAGAGGGAGAGGTGAGACACTGACTGACTGGCTGAGCGACTGGTCAGGTGGAGCTACTGGTCTGTCTGGTGGAGAAGAGGGAGAGGTGAGACACTGACTGACTGGCTGAGCGACTGGTCAGGTGGAGCTACTGGTCTGTCTGGTGGAGAAGAGGGAGAGGTGAGACACTGACTGGCTGAGCGACTGGTCAGGTGGAGCTACTAGTCTGTATGGTGGAGAAGAGGGAGAGGTGAGACACTGACTGACTGGCTGAGCGACTGGTCAGGTGGAGCTACTAGTCTGTATGGTGGAGAAGAGGGAGAGGTGAGACACTGACTGACTGGCTGAGCGACTGGTCAGGTGGAGCTACTAGTCTGTATGGTGGAGAAGAGGGAGAGGTGAGACACTGACTGACTGGCTGAGCGACTGGTCAGGTGGAGCTACTAGTCTGTATGGTGGAGAAGAGGGAGAGGTGAGACACTGACTGACTGGCTGAGCTTACTAGTCTGTATGGTGGAGAAGAGGGAGAGGTGAGACACTGACTGACTGGCTGACCGACTGGTCAGGTGGAGCTACTAGTCTGTCTGGTGGAGAAGAGCGAGAGGTGAGACACTGACTGACTGACTGATCAGGTGGAGCTACTGGTCTGTCTGGTGGAGAAGAGGGAGAGGTGAGACACTGACTCAATTCTGTATCCTGACTTGAAATATGCACACACAAAAATATAGATAGGATATGAGCCTAAGCGTTGGTGCTTGAAACAACGCCCCCTTGTGGTGGAATGATAGTTTTTTAGTTTTTCATTATCTCGCCAATGATATCAAATGCCAACAAACCTTTCTCCATCCCTCCTTTCTCAGGGCCAACATTGTGGTACAGTGTGAGAACTGGTGGAACTTGGCAAAGCAGTTTGCCAGCCGCAGCCCTCCCCTAGACCTGCTGTCCAGCTCAGTACAGAGGTCCCTGATGAAGGCCCTGGTTCTGGGGGGCTTTGCACACATGGACTCAGACACCAAACAGCAGTACTGGACAGAGGTGGGGAACCCTATAAAAGCCAGAGACAACACACACACGGAATCCCCCACTCTGAATCCCTGAATGGAACTAACTCACACACGTCCCTCAAAGGACAATACCTGACAGCTCTCAAGTGTCATCTCCCTTCAGATGTCCTTTATATTAGGCTCTCTTTCCAAATGGACTTCAGCTGGTAGCACATTGAGATCTCAATCGTTTTTTCCCTGTAAAAAACTGTGGTGATTCTGTTTAACCACTATCCACATAGACTTTAGTAGTAACAAACGGTGAAGCCAAATTATTTAACCAAAACCATTAGATTTCCCGAGTCTATCGTGTGATAATGATCCTCATAATGATCTTGAAGGCCTTTGTATAGTAATGCAAGATGACTCCAAAGCCATTGGGAGAGATTTAAGAATGAGTTGGCAGCTGTCTTGACTTCCAGCTGCTCTGACTGTAGAGTGGGTACAGTACAGTAGACCATTGGAGAAGAGTTGGGAATGAAAATAGCCCGATCTTTCTCTCTTCATCCCTTCTCTCCTTTGGGGTTTGGAGCCACGTTGCTGTGAAGCACTTTGTGACAAATGTTGTTGATTGATTGGATGTGATTGATTGATCACCTCTCTGATCCTCTCCCTCCAGGTGCTGCACCCCCTCCAGCAGCGCTTCCTCAACCTGATCAACCAGGAGAACTTTCCTCAGATCTGTCAGGAGGAGAGTGTGAAGCGGGAGATCGTTGCCACCCTGGAGGCCCTGTGTGGCATCGCCGAGGCAACGCAGATCGACAACGTGGCGTCTCTCTTCAGCTTCCTCATGGACTTCCTGTCCAGCTGCATCGGCCTGATGGAGGTGTACCGCAACACACCAGAGACGGTCAATCTCATCATCGAGGTGTTCGTGGAGGTCGCCCACAAACAGATTTGCTACCTGGGAGAGGTGAGGATCACTTTAATAATAATCACACACTTTATTACAAATCCTTCTACTTGTATTCTGCGTAAAGCAATTTAATCGGATAGGTTTCAAGTTTTATTAGTCGTATGTACAGGATACACATGGTGTATTCTAGACAATAAGGAATAATAAGAACATGAATAAAGTAAGTAGCTCAGTAGAATATAATAAACATTTTATCATAAGTATAATATAGGAAGGCACAGTTTATAGTCCAATATTTACACGTGCATAAGAGAAAGGGGGAATTGGGGGGCAAGTGTTTAAATTGTGCACTATTAGCCATTGTAAATAAGAGTCTGGTAGCTGTGTGTGTGGGAGATTTCACTGGGAAGACTAGTCAACAGCTACCTCTTTTCCCTCTCCGCCCCCCCAGTCGAAGTCTATGAAGCTGTACGAGGTGTGCCTGACTCTGCTGCAGGTCTACTCTAAGAACAACCTGGGCAGGAAGAGGGCTGATGTGGCTGCTGAGGAGGACCAGTACCAGGACCTGCTGCTCATCATGGAGCTGCTCACCAACCTGCTCTCTAAGGAGTTCATTGACTTCTCAGACACAGGTGTGTGTCTTCATCTCCAAAATCAGTCAACGTTTATGTATGATATTTTAGGTTCCTAGTTAATTGTCGATACTTACCAAGTCCTCTCTTGTGTTTGCGTGTTGATGTTGGAATAGATGAGGTGTTCCGGGGGCAGGAGCAGGGTTCGGGAGCGGCAGGTCGGTCGGTGTCGGCTGCAGACGTAGTTCTGTTTGGGGTCAACATCATTCTGCCTCTCATGTCTCAGGACCTGCTCAAGGTAAGACCCAGGGCCAATTCATGTACAATGCTCCCTTCCTTGAAGTAGTTTTGAAGTAGTGATATACATAGTCACTGTACTACAAACGGTTGTATAACTGGTTTGTCGCTGTGTGCTTCCAGTTCCCGTCTCTGTGTAACCAGTACTACAAGCTCATCACGTTCATCTGTGAGATTTTTCCTGAGAAGATCCCCCAGCTACCAGAGGAGCTGTTCAAGAGTCTCATGTACTCCCTAGAGCTGGGCATGACATCCATGAGTTCAGAGGTCAGCCAGCTGTGTCTGGAGGCTCTGTCCCCCCTGGCTGAGCAGTGTGCCAAGACCCAGGAGAAAGACACGCCTCTCTTCATCGCTACACGCCACTTCCTCAAGGTGAGGCACCCCCCTCCGGGGATTTTCTCCTAACTGCAGGGTCTGCCTCATTTAATTGTGCACAAAAAGAGGAAATGTTTTGTAATGGAAAATATTTCTCTCTCCCTCTCTAGTTGGTGTTTGACATGCTGGTACTGCAGAAACACAACACAGAGATCACAGTGGCAGCGGGAGAAGCTCTCTATACACTAGTGTGCCTGCATCAAGTGAGTATACTTCCCACGCACATGTATCTTAGTCTTGATTGGCTAGGGTGATCTATGTGGACGTTGTGCCTCATATGATGACGTAATTCCCTATCCTCTCTCCAGGCGGAGTACAAGGAGCTGGTGGAGTCTCTGCTCGCCACCCAGCGAGACGCCGTCATCTACCAGCGACTGGCTGACGCCTTTAACAAGCTGACAGCCAGCAGCACGCCCCCGAGCATGGACCGCAAGCAGAAGGTGGACTTCCTCAAGAGCCTAGAGGAGTTTGTGTCCAACGTAGGTGGGCTGCTCTGTGTCAAATAACCACTAGCCCCCAAACTCCCCTCCTCCCTAGCACCTATTTCTATGTCCAACCCGCTCACCGACGATCTACCTATCTACCTTGACCACGCCAAACCATGAAACAGAGACCGACAGAGCTGAGGAGCTGCACTGTTAGACTGTGACATAAAGGGGGAAGGTTGAGACACTGAAGGGAGCAGGGGTGTGGACTGGACTATAGTGTCGTTTGGGCAGGTTTCCACGCCTGCTCCTCCCCCATCCTCTCCTTTTTCATCAGAGGCCCCCAGCGCACACATACAGTGGGGGGGGGGGGATCAGAGAGGGATGGACTCGTCCCCTCACCCAATAATTTTTTGAGTTTGCCAGTGGGAGGGTTGGGATGAACACAACAGGAGTAGGTGCCAATCTGTTCTGAGAACGCTATGCCTCTCCCTCTCTCCCTGCCTCTACACCCTCGCCCCCCCCAGAGTGCCTTTGATTTCTTGTTTGTGTCGTGTGTCGACTCCTGTGTGTCCATGTGGCCAAGCTGAGACGTGTCTTACGTACAGCAACGACTGTGCCTGTCACATACCAAGAACACGGTGGAAGCACACACACACAGATCTCCATGACAACGAGAGGCTCGATCCCGCCACCTTCGGGCTGCTGAATCTGTTAAATGGGAGGGCCGATGACACAAAAAAAAACAAATCACTTCATGTTCATCAAGGGTGTATATATGTTTTCAAAAAAAGTGGAAAAAATATATGTTTAAAACAATGACTGAAAAGTTTTATAAGATAGATGGCAGAGAAGCTGAATTTGTATGGTTATGAGTTCACTTTAAGAAAGAGGGCGAATTTGAAAACGTTTTATTAGATTTCTTTATCATTCTGGATTGTAGTTCTATTCTCTGCCACCCTCTGTCTCCCTAGAACCATTTCAGTCCTGACTGCCCACAGCCAAGACACAGACAATTATTGGAAGGTTGGGCCCCTGAAGTTTAGCATACTCTCTCTAGTTATATTTTTCTATGTCACAGCCACTCTTTCCACTTCAAAACACACTGGATGGAAGTTAAAGTCCCTATAACTGAAGCAATAATGAACCAAAAAAGGAACATACAGTGCCTTCAGAAAGTTCAGACCCCTTGACTTTTTCCACGTTTTGTTACGTTACAGCCTTATTTTAAAATGGATAAAATAAAACAATTTCCTCAGCAATCGACACACAATACCTCATAATGACAAAGCGAAAACAGTAAAAAAAAATAAAAAAACTTGCTAATTTATTAAAATCTGTAAACAGAAATACCTTGTTTACATAGGTATTCAGACACTTTGCTATGAGACTCGAAATGGAGCTCAGGTGCATCCTGTTTCCATTGATCATCCTTGATGTTCACAACTTGATTAGAGTCCACCTGTGGTGAATTCAATTGATTGAAAATGATTTGGAAAGGAAACACACCTGTCTGTATAAGGTCCCACAGTTGACAGTGCATGTCAGAGCAGGCCGCCCGGCCAAACTGAGCAATCGGGGATGAAGGGCATTGGTCAGGGAGGTGAACAAGAACCCAATGGTCACTGACAGAGCTCTAGAGTTCATCTGTGGAGATGGGAGAACCTTCCACTTGGAGTTAGGTGCCAAAAGGCACCTAAAGACTCTGACCATGAGAAACCAGATTCTCTGGTCTGATGAAACCAAGATTGAACTATTTGGCCTGAATGCCAAGCGTACATCTGGAGGAAACCTGGCACCATCCCTACGGTGAAGCATAGTGGTGGCAGCATCATGCTGTGGGGATGTTTTTCAGCGGCGGAGACTGGTCATGGTCGAGGCAAAGATGAACAGAAAAAATTGAGGGATCCTTGATGAAAACCTTCTCCAGAGTGCTCAGGACCTCAGACTGGGGCGATGGTCGACCCTAAGCACACAGCCAAGACAACCCCGGAGTCTCTTCGGGACAAGTCTCTGAATGTCATTGAGTGGCCCAGCCAGAGCCTGGACTTGAACCCAAACATCTCTTGAGAGACCTGAAAATAGCTGTGCAGCAATGCTCCCCATCCAACCTGACAGAGCTTGAGAAGATCTGCAGAGAAGAATGGGAGATACTCCCCAAATGCAGGTGTGCCAAGCTTGTAGCGTCATACCCAAGAAGACTTGAAGCTGTAATCGCTGCCAAAGGTGCTTCAACAAAGTACTTTATTCAGGGTCTGAAACTAATGTAAATGTGATAACTTTTTTTTTGTAAATGAGGGAAAAAAATCTATTAACCAGTTTTTGCTTTGTCATTATGGGGTATTGTGTGTCAATTTATGGGGGAGGCAATTTAATCCATTTTAGAATAAGGCTGTAATTTAACAAAATGTGGAAAAAGTCAAGGGGTCTGAATAATTTCCGAATACACTGTAACCACTTGTTTTAACCATGCATTTGAGACTGACTCACTGCCCTTCCTCTGTTTAGAGCACAACTGGTTATTTGGAATGCCTGAATGAATTGTATTGAAATGTAAAAGTGTACATAAACGTATTATGTAAAATACTTAGTTTTTCCTTTTCTGTTTACATTGTTTTCATTTTTGTCCGTCTCAATTTCCTGTTATACAGAATATGGAAAAAGTTCCATATCCGGTTTTGATCGTGGTTGTTGAAAACAAAATCCCAAATAAAAATGGTTGAAGTTAATGTAGAAATTATTTTAATGTATTTAATTAAACAAATAATTTTGACTGTCATTCATGCACAGTAGTGATGGGAAGTGAGGCTTTTTTTAATGAATCTTTCATTTCGTTAATCGACGAACTGAACTCGAAAGAGCCATGATTCTATGGGAGCTTTCATTTTTTTACAGACGTGTAAACGTGTGCTTTAAACTATGTAACGTTACATTTGTTGATTGCTAGGCATACACGTATTATTTGATACATTTCAAACGAGGTCTAGTGGCCGCAACCAGACTAGATTGTGAACGACTCAACGGAATACATTGCTTGACTCCCATGAGGGTGATGAGCAGTCGTTCGTGAACTACAGCCCACCAAACGATTCGTTCTAGGTGTGGAGTTTGTTGAGCTGTGTCCATCTCATAACATTCAATAATCAATTAATTGCAGTCATTCTTGTAGCATGCGATCAATTATCAGTTATAAACATGTATTTTTATTCTCTATGCTCATTATCTATTTTTCTATGAGTATAGTCGGAGCACGTCTCTGGAGCAGCTGATCCGGAGGAACGTGTATTAGTCCTACTGTAGGATTGATTATATTATACTTCGGCGTATATGACACATTGCAGCTAGCACTATCATGTCAAATGAACGAGTTACTCAGAAAATTGAATCACGAATCTCGAGTCAGTAAAAAGAACGAATCGGTCGCTAACCGCATGTCAATAGTGCGCAGCCTGACAAAATCGCTCATGTAGAATACCATATGTCCTTCCTCGGACACCGTAACTGCAGTGTATGTTATTATTTCTTGACACGTGTTGTAAGCGATTAATCAGTAGCGACAGTTCATATTTATTTTCAGAAACCAGCAACACACCACGCAAAGGTATTACACTAGGCAAATATTTCTGTCTTGCACGTTCTGGCTAACTGGCTAGCATTGCTGTTTTCAGTAGTAACTTGTCCGCGCGTAACACTCTGGCGCTAACTAGCCACGGTAGCAGTTCACTAGCTAGCTTTCCAGTTTGTGTTACGTGTAGGTGGTTGTCATCGACCTTCCAGCAAGTTTGAAGCCATGAGTGACAGCGACGACGAAATCCCTCAGCTGTCCGCGGCCACCCTTGCTGCCCTGCAGGAGTTTTACAGAGAGGAGAGAGACTGGTTTGTGCAGAGCACAGCACCGGTGGACAAGTACTCGGTGGGGGCGGTGGAAGAGGACTGGGTATGTTGACCGTGATGCTAGATAATGCTGCTAAACTTATCAGCTGGTCTACTGGCTATTCTCCCTCCACTTCCCTCTATTGCTACATTATGGCTGTATTTACATTGCTTGATATCTGTCCACCAGCGTATGAGCCAATTCTGGTACAGCGATGAGACCGCAACACGGCTAGTTGAAGAGGTTATTCAGGAAGCTGGGAAAGGTGGCAGGTGAGAGGGATATGTACTATGCATCTACACAGTCGGGTGTCTGCCATGGCTGGGGTGTAATTCACTAAAGACTACCCTTCTAAAGCTTGTGATGTTACGTTCCAGGATAGCCTGTCTGAGCGCACCCAGTGTGTACCAGAAGCTGAAGCAGGGGGTGGTGGAGGGCTCTGACGGTGTGTCGGCTGTGGTTCTAGAGTATGACCGCCGTTTCGCCACCTACGGCCAAGAGTTCATCTTCTATGACTACAACGAGCCTCTTGCTCTCCCAGAGGATGTGGCCCCACAGAGTTTCGACGTTGTCCTAGCTGACCCCCCCTACCTGTCTGAGGAGTGCCTCAATAAGGTCGCCCAGACTGTGAAGTACCTGGCCAAGGGCAAGGTGCTGCTCTGCACAGGTGAGCCTCACATTGCTGTCTGTCCTCGGGCTTGTGCCCTTCTCCATACCGCACACAACACTGAATACGGGCATTCTTACACATACCAGAATAACATGCCCACTCGTAGCTTTTTAAAATCTAACATTTGTTTTATCTACCACCATCAGGAGCCATCATGGAGGAGCATGCAGAGAAGTTGATGGGTCTGAAGATATGCAGCTTCCTGCCCAAACACAACAAAAACCTGGCCAACGAGTTCCGCTGTTTCACTAACTACCCCTCAAACCTCATGTCCTGAGGCTTCTCAACCCTTCATGTATGGCCTTATTGACTTTTGATGTCCGACGTCCATCAATGCCTCAGTTCTGACTTGTCCGATGTCTGTGATAGTCGCAAGGAAGGCCCATCTTGTTGGGCAATTTCCATTGCCTGTCCTTTTAGACAAGGTTTCATTTTGGGGACTAATGGTATCAGACTCTGGAGATTGTTTTTAAAATGATTTCTTATAACATAATTATGAAGTGAATAATGGTATTCATATGACTTCAGTGTAAATAATATTTCATATACACAGCAAATAAATATGTCTAAACTGTTGTAAAAATCTGTCAAGATTTCATTTGCAGGGCTTGGGAACATGCTTAGAGTATCATGTAATACCAGCATTCGGCAGTGTCAATTAAGTATATTACTGTGTTGAAATCCTCCTGGGTTCAAAACTACTGCTGCTTACACAGCCAACCATGCATTTTCATACATATCACACAGCCCTTTTCTATTGCCTTTCTGCCCGTGGATAGTTTGTTCTTGTCATTGGAGCAGAGACTGCTCTCTTCAAACTCAAGGATGCGCAGAGCAGCAACGAGTCTTTCTCCAGCAGAGGAACATGGGTGGACCCCATGGCCACAGATGCATAGCTCTATGCATGAGTAGTAGGTTTATGACAAGAATTCATCCACCTGCGCTCAGGCAAACCCCTCTTGTTTCAAGTGAAGATCTTTGTTATAATGCATCTGTAAAGGAATTCACGCTGCTTGCTTGGCAAGCACCACTTCCCGATTTGAACCATATCTGGCGCAAACTCGGGACCTCTGCCTTGCTAGCACACCTGACCACCCTTCTGAAGCAGCTTAACTGTTGGTGCCACAGGAAAATTTAGCTATTTGCTGGCGCAAGTGGGGACAACTCAGGCTGAGAATTAAGTTTCACATCCCCATGTGCTACATTGATCCCTCAAACTCACTCAACAGCAACCCCAGCCTGAGCTGAGTGCAACTGTAGATCCGAGTCATGTCGCTCTGGATAAGAGCGTCTGCTAAATGACTTAAATGTAATGCAATGTAAAGGACCTCAAGCTGCTTTGAGGACAGGGCGTCCCACTGACAGGCAGGTGAGATTCTGCCACTCCTAGGGTGCATGCTGCAGAGTGATGCTTGCTAAGCAGTACCACTTCCCATAGCCGTGGGAAGTAGTTTGGGGGTGCAGCGATTCTTTCTTTGTTTCCCAATTTGTTTTCTTGATGGTACTGAAGACAATACTGAACAAAAATGTAAAGTGTTGGTCCCATGTTTCATGAGCTGAAATAAGATCCCAGACATGTTCCACATGCACAAAAAGCTTATTTTAAATGTGCACTCATTTGTTTACATGTCTGTGAGTATTTCTCCTTTGCCAAGATAATCCATCCACCTGACAGGTGTGGTATATTAAAGAGCATGATCATTACACTAATGCACCTTGTGCTGGGGACAATAAAAGACCACTCTAAAATGTGGTTGTCACAACACAGTGCCACAGATGTCTCAAGTTGAGGGAGCGTGCAATTGGCAAGCTGACAGCAGGAATGTCCACCATAGCTGTTCCAGTTCATTTCTCTACCATAAGCCTCAGACCTCAACCAAATTGAGATGGTTCGGGATAAGTCGGACCGCAGAGTGAAGGGAAAGCCACCAACAAGTGCTCATCATATGTGGGGACTCTTAAGACTGTTGGAAAAGCATTCCAGGTCCTCGGAGTGTGGTGAGTGTGGTGTCAGGAAAATAACCTCACACTCAACGTCAACAAAACTAAGGAGATGATTGTGTACTTCAGGAAACAGCAGAGGGAACACCCCCCTATCCACATCGATGGAACAGTAGTGGTGAGGGTAGTAAGTTAAGTTCCTCGGTGTACACATCACAGACAAACTGAATTGGTCCACCCACACAGACAGCATCGTGAAGAAGGCGCAGCAGCGCCTCTTCAACCTCAGGAGGCTGAAGAAATTCAGCTTGTCACCAAAAGCACTCACAAACTTCTACAGATGCACAATCGAGAGCATCCTGTCGGGCTGTACCACCGCCTGGTACGGCAACTGCTCCGCCCACAACCGTAAGGCTCTCCAGAGGGTAGTGAGGTCTGCACAACGCATCACCGGGGGCAAACTACCTGCCCTCCAGGACACCTACACCACCCGATGTCACAGGAAGGCCATAAAGATCATCAAGGACAACAACCACCCGAGCCACTGCCTGTTCACCCCGCTATCATCCAGAAGGCGAGGTCAGTACAGGTGCATCAAAGCTGGGACCGAGAGACTGAAAAACAGCTTCTATCTCAAGGCCATCAGACTGTTAAACAGCCACCACTAACATTGAGTGGCTGCTGCCAACACACTGACTCAACTCCAGCCACTTTAATAATGGGAATTGATGGGAAATTATGTAAAATATATCACTAGCCACTTTAAACAATGCTACCTAATATAATGTTTACATACCCTACATTATTCATCTCATATGTATATACTGTACTCTATATCATCTACTGCATCTTTATGTAATACATGTATCACTAGCCACTTTAACTATGCCACTGTTTACATACTCATATGTATATACTGCACTCAATACCATCTACTGTATCTTGCCCATGCCGCTCTGCACCATCACTCATTCATATATCTTTATGTACATATTCTTTATCCCCTTACACTTGCGTCTATAAGGTAGTAGTTTTGGAATTGTTAGCTAGATTACTTGTTGGTTATTACTGCATTGTCGGAACTAGAAGCACAAGCATTTCGCTACACTCGCATTAACATCTGCTAACCATGTGTATGTGACAAATAAAATTTGATTTGATTTGAAGTAAAGCTGGTTGAGAGAATGCTAAGTGTGCAAAGCCTTCACCCAAGGCAAAAGGTGGCTATTTGAAGAATCTAAAATATATTTTGATTTAACACTTTTTTGGTTACTACATGATTCCATGTGTTATTTCATAGTTTGTCTTCACTATTATTCTACAATGTAGAAAATAGTACAAATAAAGAAAAACCCTTGAAAGAGTAAGTTTTCCATTTTTTCAGGGGGTGTTGAAGCAACCTTACTTCCCGCGGCTATGCCACTTCCTCAATATTGGGCCCATACCTGGTGTGAACTTGGGATCTCTGCCTTGCTAGCACACGTGACCACACTCCTGAAGTGTCTTGCCAAGTGGGGACACCAGGCTGAGGAGTAAGTTTCACACATTCCCATGTGCTACACAGCCACAATTAACAAGGGTAAAATGTATGGTGAAAAAACATTTTCTAATTTTCAAGTCATTTGAAAAGACAAAGACAAATCAGAGAGATACATGTGCTTTTTACCTCAATCAGAACACAGAATTTGCCTGTAGCAAATTACAATAAATATTACATTGCAAAAAAAATATAAACATCTGTAGCCTTTAAAGTATTCATTTAAATGAAGGGCCTCTAAATTGTGTTAAAACTGTGTTACTATCCTGAAGGTAGCATAGAGTTAATGACAATGGAATTTCCACAAAGTTTCAAGTTGATAAACGCATCCAGACACGCATATGGGAAAATAATCATCTCAGTTTGAGCCATAGGTTTGTCTAAATGTATAAGGGAGGCTCAAGTCACACTCACATTATTTACAAATGGAAACTAACTTTTTTTTTTTTAGGAATACCCGACTAATTTAATCTTCAAGGAAGAGGGGAGGAGAAAAGCAGGGAACTGCAGCTGGCTACTCCGGTAGTAGGTCATCTCCCAGCTCTTCATCAGCAAACTCGTCCTCTTCATTGCGCTTCTTAGCTGCAGTCTTTGGTCTCTCCATCGGAGCCCCCAGTGGATCCACGTAGGAGGCATCTACACACAGGGACATATGTGGTTACTATTCATTATTATATTGCACACATGGGACAAAGGTGTACTACACTCCCTGCAGATACTGTGTTCCACATTGACACCCACACTAGAACACCACTGTAAGTGAAAAGTACATGCTGTCGTAGCAGCACACTCAAAATATTGTAAGGGGAACACAACACCAATCCCCTGATGAGTAATGTTAGGAAAGAGAGGGTGAGTGACTTCATGACAAGTCTAGGTCCAAAAGGCTCCAGCTTCTAACCCCAAGCCTTAAGACAGCTGAACAGTTCATCAAATGGCTACCCGGATTATGCATTAACAATGCTGCTACTCGCTGTTTATTATCTATGCATAGTCACTTTACTCTTACCTACATGTACAAATTACCTTGACTAACCTGTACTCCAGCACATTGACTCGGTACCGGTACCCCCTGTATATAACCTCGTTATTGTTACTTTAGTTTATTTAGTAATTAATTGATTTGCTTATTTTCGTAAAACTGAATTGTTGGTTAAGGGCATGTAAGTAAGCATTTCACGCTAAGGTCTACACCTATTTTATTCGGCACATTTGATTTGAGCTGTGTTAGTGCTGATGAAGAGGTAGAGATGGTGGTCTATGGTCCACTGCCTATAGACAGTGGATGGTATACTGCTTCTCTCTATGGTCTGTTTAGTCCAGGCCTCTGTCATGCATCATTCCACTAGAGGGAGTCCTTTAGACACCTCAGAACAGATTGGAGAGAATGATGCACTGACTGAATCAAATACTTAATTTTCATTTCAACCACTTGATTTACTAAGTGCTTCGCTAAAGATGGATTTTTTTTAAACATCAATAAGTGTTGATTCACTTGATCCCTTTTTACTGCAGCGCTCTGCCCCACTTATTGCAGAACCATTGACCTACATTTATTTTTACTTTACAATTGTTTCTGCAGTTATCCCTAAGATCTTGAAAGGAGATCTTTCCGACAGATATTTACCATCCAATTTCCAAATTATTTTGCCTTTCCAAAGTTTTAGAATCCCTGGCCAACTCTCAGCTTTTAAAAACTTTTCACTCTATTCTTAATTGCTAGTAAAGCCCCACCTTATCTCAGCTTACTGGTCACCATAGCAGCACCCACCCGTAGCACAGGCTCCAGCAGGTATATTTCACTGGTCACCCCCAAAGCCACCTTTCCTTCCAGTTCTCTGCTGCCAATGACTGGAATGAATTGCAAAAATCACTGAAGCTGGAGACTCATATCTCCATCACTGACTTTAAGCACCAGCTGCCAGAGCAGCTCACAGATCACTGCACCTGTACATAGCCCATCTGTAAATAGCCCATCCAACTACCCCATCCCCGTACTGTTATTTTTTGCTCTTTTAAACCCCAGTATCTCTACTTGCACATTCATCTTCTGCACATCTATCACTCCAGTGTTTGATTGCTAAATTGTAATTATTTCACCACTGTGCCCACTAACCTCCCTTATCTTAGCTCATTTGTACACACTGTATATTGTGTTATTGACTGTATGTTTGTTTATTCCATGTGTAACTCTGTTGTTGTTTGTGTCGCACTTCTTTGCTTTATCTTGGCCAGGTCGTAGTTGTAAATTAGAACTTGTTCTCAACTGGCCTACCTGGTTAAATAAAGGTGAAAGAAATCACATCTAAAACAGTCTGGTTTTAGACCTGTAAACAGCACAGTTTTAGATGTGTTAAAATGGTTTAGATCATGAAAATGATATGTTAAAATGTGTAATATTCATCTGTATGCAGACGATACTGTTATGTATGACATTGGCCCAACTGTATACCAGGCATTGTTAGAGATGCAATCTGACTTTGCTGCCTTACAGAAAGCCCCGGTTGGTTAAAAACTTGTACTTAATGTGGGCAAGACTAAATATATGTTGTTCTCTCATAGTCGCAAAACATTTTCAGATGGAATACATATATATTTGTTGAATGGTTCTCCCGTCGATCGGGTTCCCGCCTACAAATATCTAGGCATTTGGATTGACAAGGATGTAACATTTAAAAAGCATACTGATGAGCTAGTTAAAAAGCATACTGATGAGCTAGTTAAAAAGCATACTGATGAGCTAGTTAAAAAGTTGAGCTAGTTAAAAAGCATACTGATGAGCTAGTTAAAAAGCATACTGATGAGCTAGTTAAAAGCATACTGATGAGCTAGTTAAAAAGCATACTGATGAGCTAGTTAAAAGCATACTGATGAGCTAGTTAAAAGCATACTGATGAGCTAGTTAAAAAGCATACTGATGAGCTAGTTAAAAAGCATACTGATGAGCTAGTTAAAAAGCATACTGATGAGCTAGTTAAAAAGCATACTGATGAGCTAGTTAAAAAGCATACTGATGAGCTAGTTAAAAAGCATACTGATGAGCTAGTTAAAAAGCATACTGATGAGCTAGTTAAAAAGCAAAGACTTCTTTAAAAATTTAAAAAAAGATCTTGCCTCTCCCTAAACAGCAAGAAGCAGATTGTACAGTCAACTTTCCTGCCAGTTCTTGACTATGGTGATACCATTTACCAGATTGCAGCAGCCACTACTCTTAAAGAACGACAGAATACACCGATTGTCACGTGTGTTTTTCTGTTGCTCATTAAAAAACGAGATTTCAGTCTTGGAGGTGTTTCCTGGCCGATTCCGCATTTGGTTAATGATGTTTGCACCCAATGAGACACTGTAGACACAGAAGCCTATTTCACTTCCTCAAAATAGCCAGAATGAATCTTAGAACTCAAGAAATCTATAATTTTTACATTTTTGCCAAGGATGTTTTAGTTGCACCATATTACATTCAACTAAAAAGGTGTTTGGTGCAGTATTTCTTAAGTTAAAAACATGTGCAACATGCGGTCGTCTTATGTAAACAAAGTCGGGGCTGCTGGGCCGGTCTGTCTCATTGTCTATACTATTGGATAGAGCGCAATCACCGCAGCTGTTCATCCCATATCAGTGGGTAAATTGACAATGTCAAATCAAAACTCAACCTTCATTTAACCATTGTGATGCATGGATGTTCCAAACTCCGTTTTAGACGAGACGGACTTCATGACCAAATTGATCCTATTCAACGTTATAGTACATTTTCACACTACAATAACTGTTTGACTCCTATTGATGCCACATAGGCCATTTTCAAAGGGATGAATTGCTTTTTAAAGTCAGTTGCTCTTTAAACCTTTGTATGCCATCTACCATCGTGCTATAGCACAGTTGACAGTTTTAATACGCTTCACTGCATTCTGTATCAAAAGGTTGGCTGGTCCTCATTAAAGTCCCGTAGATCACTTCACTATTCCCTGTTTTGTTTAAAAGGCTCAACAACACAAGCTTCCGACTTACCTAACTTCACTGTTGAAGTATGAAAACATGAGTTACTAAACTCGTTCACAGGGTTGGTTAACTCGAGGTTCCTCGGGTCTCCACCGAATTAGGTAAATCTGCCTTCAGTTTTAATGGCCCAGTTTTAACTCCCTGCGTCTTGATTCCCTGGTGCCGCTATGGTAATTTAGGAGTTCAATGTTGAATTTGTTACAGTTTTTTATGGGATGTTCGTGTAGATTTTTCTTCCTAAGGGCACCGTTGAAAATGAGACCCTGGTGTCAATGGGCTCCCCTGATGAAATAAAAGTGTAATAAAACATGATTTTCTCCACAAGGTGTTAAGATGGATCAGGGGCCTGAGATAGAGTTGTACAATTGAAGACAAAAAACCTACACTGAAAGTCTAAGCTGTTGAAAGTGGAGGGAGGGAGTATGTGTGTGTGTGTGTCTCACCTATGTCTCGCTGGCTGCTGGCCTCGTAGGGTTCGTTGGAGCCAGGCAGTGCCCTCATCTTGGCGCTCAGCCTCTCCCCCTTGGCGCTGGTGCCATGGCTGCTGTGTCCACTGTCTGAGAACAGACACAGGATTAACCTGCTTGTTTACTGTTGGGACCAGCCCCTTCATTGCCCTGTATCTGCATGGTTCACATTTAGCAGTGATTGTTTATCCCTCTCTAACAGAGGGTAACAACGAGAGGCTGGTTAATACCAAACACACTCCTCTGTGTGTGTTTGAGAGAAAGAAGGAGAGAGATAGGCAGAATGTGTGTGTGACAGCTCTAGGCTCAGATGTCAGGTCCGCATAGCAGTCCAGAAAAGTGGGGAACAGGCAAGAGACAACCACACTCCACCATGAACCACACTCCACCATGAACAAACCATGAAAACAGGAAGAGGCCCAATTCTGTTGTTCCTCAAATCCCAGCCTTCCCCAGGGCCAACTCCCTCAAAAATGCAGTGAGATTTCCAGTGGAAAAGCAATCACTTTTTTTGCCTCAAAACCGAAGAAAAAAATGTATTGCACATACCATGAGTGTCTAGCTATACGTTTCCCTGTCAAAGAGTCAGCTCTCGCCTTTTGGGCCGATCTGACCTCCCTGCACAAGAAGAGGGCAGCTTACACTCTAGATCAATGAGTGTAAGCATGGATTTGGAAGTATCTGTGAAATGCTTTTCAACCATACTGGATCCTCAGTGAGAGTAGTCATAAGTAGATGATGACTTTGCTGAAGTAACAACAACTCCAGTTTTTAAATAACAACCACTATGTAAACATTTTTCTGTAGTCAACAGGGTCAAAAGAGGGACAACTCTTATATGTGTATTCAAGGTTTTCACTCTTTGCAATGTGTTTAGTGCAACCATTCTCTGGAGGGGGTGAATTGCAGGAAGGAGTCATTCCTGGCCATACACTGCTAACAGAAGATTTCTGGGACACAGTGAATTGTAAAGCTAGACTGTAAGAGAGTTTAGTCATTTGACAATAGTATATTGAAATGGTGGCGTTTCTTTTTTCTAACAATGTAAAACCTCTCAAACAAACGTAATGTCACCCTTCATTGACAAATATGATTGATAGACAGCGTTCCATTCTGTAGTACAGTACATACCTCTCCCCTGGGCCAGCAGAGGACTGTGTTTAGGCTCAGAGTGAGAGACTGATCCAGAAGAAAGACGTGGAAAGAGAAAAAGGAAAGCATGCAATAAAAGAGTGACCAGAGAGGACAGGGATAGTTGAGGATCAAGTTAGAACAGCATAGTTAAAGAAAAAGACATTTAAAATGGCAAGAGGAGAGTAAAGAGTTGTCTGTGTTAAAAGCACACTGCGTTAAAAGCACACGTCTGTGTGATCTGCCTCAAACACATAATATAACACTGTCCTGCTCACCTGCTTTGATATCCACCTCTGAAGTGCCATAAGAGAATAAAGAGTAAATTAATTGTAAGACGAAGTGTGTGCAGACATTTGTACAGTAAATCAGTGGTTCCTAGGAACTCTCAGGAGTGTCGTGAAACGTTTCCTAATCTTCATTATTTTCAGAGCACTCGCTTATAAACGTGATCTGTGGAATGTTGTTACATTTGTATAATTTGAGGGGCCACATCACTGGATGCTGTTATTAAAGGGCTACATACAAATTAACCACCATGAGTAAGGATCTATGAAAAGTATGAAAATATTTCAAAGAAACCCTATTTAAATCTATAAAAAAACATTTGTCACCGAAAATAGATGATTTGCGGTATGCTTCCCACAGTTGTGTCAAGTTGGCTGGATGTCATTTGGGTGGTGGACCATTCTTGATACACATGGGAAACTGGTGAGGTTGAAAACCCAGCAGCGTTGCAGTTCTTTACACAAACTAGTGTGCCTGACACCTACTACCATAACCCATTCAAAGGCACTTCAATCTTTTGTCTTACCCATTCACCATCTGAATGGCACACAAACACAATCCATGTCTCAATTGCATTGAGGCTTAAAAATCCTTCTTTAACCTTTCTCCTCCCCTTCATCTACACTGATTGAAGTGGATTTAACAACTTACATTAATAAGGGATCACCTGATCAGTCTTTGTCATGGAAAGAGCAGGTGTTCATAATGTTTTGTACACTCAGCGTATGTGTGCATCAGAATTGTATAACCCATCAAGGTATGCCACGGTTCAAAAAAGGTTGGGAAACACTACACTACCTGAATGCTGATGGATGATTGCTGTGGCTATAGGTGGAGTTGTTTGAAGCAGCTGTACTATGGTACATAATTATTTCACCAAACATGTCAGCATGTATACTGGTCTGGATACTGTATAACTACGCCATTACTGTTAAAACATTAGCTGACAGAGCATATCAAGTCTAAGAAACTACATAATAGCCTGGGCATGGACACAAACTTCAGATATTCTTTGGGAGGAATAGTTTAATCCAAATAATTGTACTTGAAGGCAAACACTTAACTCTTAATGTGCTGATGACTACAACGGATATGATGCAATAATAGTTTTCCAATGGCCAAGGCAGAATCTTGTAGCAATGGAACAACTACTGGAATAAAAGTATTGGAACGGGACCCAGCTCTATTCTACAGAGAAGGCTCGTACCGCTGTCCTTCTTTGGCGGGTGGCGAACAGGGTCTGGAGTGCAGACTGTCGAGACACACATGGATAGCAGGGGAGGACAGAGAGATTATATAGGTTAACTGAATTTCAAAAGTTAGAAAGGGTTAGTATGAGAATAAAGGAACTCGGGTCAGAGATCTAATGGTGATGTATCTACAGGCTCGTACCGATGGCCTTAGGCGGGGTGTGCGGACAAGGTTTGGGGTGCCCACTGTCGAGACACACCCATGGACAGCCGTTAGGAGTAAAGATATGATAATGGTGAACTTAATTTCTATTACCATCTAAATAGAAGAAGTCAGAGACAGAGTGTGTTTAGGTGTATAGAGGTGTTCAGGGTCATCACTCACCACTGCTGGCGCTGCCCTCTCTCCGGGTGCCTCGAGCGCTGCCCTCCCTCGCCGACTTCACCCGCTAGAGAGGAGAGAGAAATGATGTCGGTTAAAATCCAATATCCACAAAAAACACAATACAGAGTACAGCACAGACAAAGTGATTTATCTAACTAGGTTGGTTTCTATGGTGTAAACTAAGACACTTGCAGGGAGCAAAACCAGCCAGAGACACTGGAGTTGATCTGTAATGATGATGTCAGCAAAGCCTGGAACAGTTAACAACAGAGTAGGAATTAGAGTCACTCCTTAGAAAGACGGTTCTGATCCAAGAACATCTCAGCACTGATTTAGGAGCAGATGTTTCTGATTCACAGAGAAGTCTGTATTCTCTGTCTGTTTTCCATAGGAAAGACACAATGAAGCCAACGCCTTCAGTGGCCTCAGATCGGTGCTGTTGTCACTGTCAGTAGCCTTAAACAAGAGAGTAGTGAGTAAATAGAGTACCTGTTCTCTGATCTCTTTCATCTTCTCCACCTTCTTCAGTTTGGTGGCGTAGTCCTGGACCTCTTTCATCCCCATGTCTGTGCACAGCCTCACCAGGAAACGCAGGCCTGGGAAAACAAAACACCCAAAGAGTCAGTATCAGTATATATATTTTTAAATAAACCATTACATTAGAGCAGTAATGCTGAGAGGACAAGAAGGGATCGGGTGGATTACATTCAACGTTTTCCGGGAATTTCCGATGGATGTCTTTGTAAGTCTCCAGGGCTTTCTGGTAGTTTCCTGAGGATGAAGGAACAAAGAGCAGCAATGTTCAGGTCATTGCACATGGAATAATTCATATCTCTTGTCATGACTCTCCTGTGAGGATCCAAAGAACAGGTTTACAATGGAACTGCCTTCCACCAGACCCCTCTCACCCACAGAGGGAAGGAGGGATTGGTGTGGGGGTTTGATGACACCTCACACCAATAGTAAATTGTATGCAGCAGACGACTCTTTTTGGTCTTCAGTAGTGGTGATTGGAATCGATCTTTGCTCCAGAGACATTTTGCCGCCCAAAAATTCTAACGTCCAAAAGTGAACACGGACAATATTTCTAACATTCAGATGTGGGGAATGATGAGAGATGGAATACGGGAAATTAATGTCTATTTTGTGATGTCATAAAAAATGGTATAAAAAAAGTGATAATGAAAATATTGTGACTTGAAGAGCTTTCACACTGTGTATGTCTGGTTTACATCCTTGACATTGTGTAAGAAATATCACGGATGAAGAGAATATTTTTGGTAAGATAGGAATGTGATTTTAGTTTTCTAACGAGATCATAGTTTTTGATAATACTTTGCCAGGTAAGTAGCCACGCCCGAGGGAGCTCAGAGAGTGTGTCCCTTTGTGCGAGAGTGTAAAGGATCAGTTAAGAATTAACATACCAGAAGGACTCAAGCTGCAGCTTAGGTTTCGACCCTGAAAATCAACACGTGGTGAAGACGACAAAGTAGCCTCTCTCACAATCAATGTTACGGCTGAGTAGCTATTCTAAGTACTGTATCTAAGAAAGTTAATTTAAGTAGAACCATCCTGTTACTCTCTTCAAAACATCAGAGTACACTGCTCCCATCACCCTACTGGGGATCATTGACATGGCAGATTAGCGGTCTTCAGAGGACCACTCTTCCAGGACGGGAGAAGGATCCTGTTAGTTCTGCCTAAGACTACAGGACAAGGCATTGAAGCCAGGGACAACTAAGAAGAAGGACCTCTTGTGGATAATCAGAGCCTTAAACTTGAACTCGGGAGAAGGCCCAACGGAACCCTTTTCACAAAGGCCTGGGTTCAACAGAGATACACGATGAAGAAAGACATTCAACACGTAAATACATTCATTATTGCTTACCCAAACGGGCAGTGGTTCGGGGCAAAGTATTAGGATTACTATGAGCATAGTTACAAGTGTATAAGTGTTGTCTCCCTTTCTTCTCTTTCCTCTTTTGATAAACAAGCAGTCATGTTGTCGTTAGTCCACTAGGGACCTGTTTTCATCGCATTAAGTTTCTAATCAATAACCTATACTGTGTGTGTGTGTGTCCTGCGTTATCATTTAGTTAGTTAGTAAATAAACAATTAAATCAATGTGTGGTATTGAATTATCAGTAAAGCTGGGGTTTGTGCAGATGCAAGGAGTATGCGACGTTCAGAATTATGAGACTGATATGAGGTAATGATTAATAAATGACTGTTATCGATAGATATCTTATATATCATCTAGAGTTTAATTTTGGGAGATGGTATCTCATTAAACAACTTCTTCCGTGGTGCCCCAAAATACTAATGAGTAAATTGTTACATGATTAATTGAATCGAGTAACAATTAAACATAGTTAGTTGAATCGATGCATAACAGTCATTAGATTAATATAAATCATGTCACGACACTATAAAAGGTGAGGACCAAATCATTTGGACAATAAAATCAATCAGTCATCATTAGCCAAAATTAAGGTGGATGATAAACTCACCACTTCTTCTGTAGCAGCTGGCCACCATAAGCTGCCATTTCACCTGAGTTGGCCTGAAACCACATGACAAGTTATCAATACTGCAGGGGCATGATACAACATAACCGTGTCCCTAGGCTATTGGGTGGAAGTGACGGAATAGAGGCTCAAAGAACAAAGGATATTACTTGTTACACACATTATGATGTAAAACTCAAGACTCATACATATTGATATTAATGTGAGATGAGGACTAGAGACTTACTGGATTAGTGTGGCTCTCTCAAAGTACTGGATGGCCTTCTCACAGAACTGAGTGTCAATGTAGTAGGCCCCCAGCCACTCAATAACGTCAATGTTGGAGGGGAAATATCTGAAGGACTGAACAAGGGACCACATTGAGAATGTTCAGATTTAGCACAAAGTCAACTTCTTTTTGGGACACAATGGCGCTGGCATGTATAGCGTCCATTTTACAAGCTCCTGCCCAATTATGCTTTTTGTATGTTCTTGCGCTGAAAACTTTTTTGGTACATAATGATTCAGCCATAGTTTCCAATGACCAAAAAGAGCTTCTGGACATCAGAACAGCGATCACTAACCTCGACTTGGATTAAGTGTTTTACTTCAATGACTCGACCGCATAGGACATACTACTCACCCGGGACCAGGCCCTAATCCCGACCCTCGGAAGAGGAAAAGACTACGATATAGAGTTACGTCAGGGCACCCTGATGAAACTATGGTGGTGAGTGAATAAACCGCCTCTTCTCTCTGTTCTATTGGCGAATGTACAACCACTGGAGAATAAACTAGACAAGCTCCATTTGAGACCATCCTATCAACGGGACCTGAAGAACTGTAATATCCTGTTTCACTGAGTCGTGGCTTAACGAGGACATGGTTAATATAAATGTAGCTGTTTTTCTATGAATCGTCAGGACAGAACCACAGTGTCTCGTAAAATCAGGGGCAGGGGTGTGTGTCTCTTTGTTAACAACATGTGGTGCCGGTCTCTAATGTTAAGGAAGTCTCGAGGTTCTGCTCGCCTGAGTTAGAATACCTCATAATAAACTGTAGACCATACTCTGTAACAAAATAGTTTTCATCTGGATTTTTCACAGCTGTCTACTTACCACAACAAACCGATGCTGGCACTAAGACTGCATGCAACGAGCTATATAGGGCGATAAGCCATCAAGAAAATGCTAATCCAGAGGCAGCGCTAGCGGCCTGTGATTTTCACGCAGATAAAAGTGAAATCCGTTTTGCCTCATGTCACCTGTGCAACTAGAGGACGGGGACAGACAAATAATAAACACTCTAGATCACCTTTATTCCACACAGAGATGCATACAATGCTCTCACTCACCCTCCATTTGGCTAATCTGACCATAACTCTGTCCTCCTGATTTCTGCTTACAAGCAAAACCTCAAATAGGAAGTACCAGTTACACGCTCATTTCGGAAGTGGTCCGATGAAGCGGATGCTAAACTACAGGACTGTTTTGCAAGCACAGACTGGAATATGTTCTGGGACTCCAATGGCATTGAGGAGTCCCCACAGTGACGTATGTATATATCCCAACCAGAAGCCATGGATTACAGGCAACATCCACAAGGAGCGGGACACTAATCCGGAGGCTTACAAGAAATCCCGCTACACCCCCCCGAAGAACCATCAAGCAGGCAAAGCGTCAATACCAGGGACCGGTTCAGGGAACAGAACTGCAAAATAAATACTTTTTTTTTTTCAAGGAACAGAAACAAAATCTGGAACAAAAGTGATCCATATGGTTCCGAAACAGATCTTATTTTAAAAGCATGGAAACCGGTTAATAAAATGTTACATTCCAGGCATTTTTTCTAGTCCCACACAAAAAAAAAACGCTTATGCAAAGCTCGCACTCTGTCACTCAAACATATTCCAGTGTCTGCCTGCAAGATGAAAATCTTTGCCAGTGTGTGCGTGCGTTTAGGCTACCTGCCCCTCCCCAATCCAGAGGATAGGCTACTGTACTGACGTTACAATCGTGATTCAGAAAATGGGAAGAGAGATTTTTTTATTAGGTAGAGAAGAATGAATTAACTTTTTCAATGCTAGTTAAAGGATACTAGATTATATGACTAGTTATCACGTTTCAAGTTGAATTTATTAACACCCTTGATTCGACTGAAGCACCAGTGCGTCAATCTAAGTAACATAAGAAAATCCATCAAAATCTGTCAGTTTAAACTAGAGGTATGTTTTTTGTTGTTGCATTGGACACGTCTCAATCTACCGCATCCGCCAATATTGCACTTCCGCATCTGCGGTGAAAGATGGCAGAGCTAGAGCGGTGTTTGTCAGACCATGAGACATCCCATCTGCGGTGAAAGGTGGCAGAGCTAGAGCGGTGTTTGTCAGAGTCCGAACGGTTTGACCTACAAACTATTATGTTTGGCCCCAGTTTGGCCTGCCATCCAGGACGTCTATACGTGCATGGCCACGCAGTCGTGGGTGAACAGGGAGTACAGGAGAGGGCTCAGAACGCACCCTTGTGGGGCCCCAGTGTTGAGGATCAGCGGGGTGGAGATGTTGTTACCTACCCACACCACCTGGGGGCGGTGTCTGTGTTCTTTTGCCCATCTTAATCTTTTATTTTTATTGGCCAGTCTGAGATGTGGCTTTTTCTTTGCAACTCTGCCTAGAAGGCCAGCATCCCGGAGTCGCCTCTTCACTGTTGACGTTGAGACTGGTGTTTTGCGGGTACTATTTAATGAAGCTGCCAGTTGAGGACTTGTGAGGCGTCTGTTTCTCAAACTAGACACTCTTGCGCTGTTCTGTGAAGGGAGTAGTACATAACGTTGCTGATAATGGGCCTATGTAGATATTCCATTTAAATAAAACAAATCAGCCATTTCCAGCTACAATAGTCATTTGTTTTCTATCTATTTCTGATCAATTTGATGTTATTTTAAAATGGACAAAGGTGTGCATTTCATTCAAAAACAAGAACATTTCTAAGTGATCCCAAACTTTTGAACGGTAGTTTATATGTACAGTACATAGCTACCTCAATTACCTTGTACTCCTGCACATTGACTCGGTACTGGTACTCCCTGTATATAGCCATGTAATTTTTACTCATTTTTATTTGTTATTCACTGTGTATTTATTCCCTGTGTCACTATTTATGCATCTTATTTTTAACTGCATTGTTGGAAATGGACCCATAAGTAAGCATTTCACTAATAGTCTACATCTGTTGCATATCAAGCACATAACAAATAAGACTTGATTTGCACTCTAACTTTGATTCAATACCATCTACTACTCACATCTACTAGTGTTTGAATCCATACAGTTAGATACATTAACACAACTGACAGAAACATAATGACACTAGGATTCTCTTGATAGATAGATCGGTGGTGTGTTGGGAATGACTGACCTCTTGGTAGTACTGGAACGCCTGAGACTTGTCTCCCTCACTGTCGTAGAGCTCTCCCAGTTTGGCCAACACCTGGGGGTCTGTGGGCGTCACAGTGATCAGTTGCATCAACCACTCTATGGCCTGGTGAGGATCCTCCAACATCTCAAAGCTGAGCTTCAGTCAAGGATCACACTTTCTAAGTTGTAGACATGTGCTCCTATAAGAACATTGTTTTTAGGCAAAGATTAATGACCCAGTATTCTGTGAGGATACAGGTTGGCTAGCTGCCACATGACCTGGGCGCTGTTCCTCAGGATGGCGTGGAGCTTCAGGAAACAGTCCAGAGACTCCTCCAGACGCCCCAGACGCTTATAGGTAAGACCTAAGGAAAAAGGACATACTGTGAGAATAGGAAGACTACTGTACATGATTAATAACAGCAGAGTAGACAGATCCCTGAGCTCCCAACAATGATCTTGCTGAATTAAGCTCTGACGGTTAAGTTTACCTAAATTATATAGGGCCTCAGTGCAGGACGAGTCGTTCCGGAGAGCCTCCTTGTAGAACTCTGCAGCCTTCTCATAGTCCTTCTTCACAAACACTGTGTTTCCCTTGTTGATGAGCGCCGCTGGGTTGTAGCGGTCAGCTGTCATGGCCAGGTCGGCATAGCGGTCAGCCTGGTCATAGTCTTTCTCCTGATGGGGTCACAGGTCATCGCACCAAGAGAGATACGCCATACAGTTCAATGAAGTATGCTAATGTGATTGAACAAAGGAGGATCTCCCTAATATGACTATATAATATCATTAAATCAGAAAGAGAGAGTCTTACCAGGAAGTAGAGGAAGGAGAGGTTAGTGGCTGCAGCACTCTTCACTCTGCTGTCTTTCTTCTCAAACGTCTTCAGAGTCTCCACAGCCTGTTGAAGGAACCCCATCACTTAGCATCATTATAACATGACACGCTCAAATAGTACACACACACACACACCTGACAAGGACATTACACATACAAATGAAAGAGCAGACCACATACCTCGAGCTTAAGAGCCATGCAGATGGAGAAAAGGAAAACAAACAAAATGGAGGGAGTGAAGAAGAGAAAAGCTGTGGTGAAAGTAAACCGCTGAATGGAGAATCTGATACATAGGTAGACAATATAGCAGAGATGTACACACATAATGGAGTGAAAAGGAAAAAAGACATACTTTCCCTCATGTGGTACAGGTGAAGACTGTTTAGACTCGGTGACACACTCACACCAACCTGGTTGAAGTCCCTCTGTCTCAGGTAGGTGATGGCTTTGTTGATTTCTAGGTCGTTGGCCAGTTCTACGTACTGGGAACTCTTCACCATGTCCACACACCTACAGAAACAACCACACAGTATTACCATTACTTGCCTTGGGGGACTCCAGCCCACATTTACCCTGTATCGCCCTCTGGTGTTCAGGTTTGGAAAAACACACCAGTCAAATCCGGCGGCGAACGTCGCCTCGATGGCTGGGGCGATGAGTTTGGCTGATGTCATGATGAATTTCTCAGCCAGGGCTTTACTGCAGTCAAGAGAACAGGTTCCAGCGGGCACAAACATGTACAGATGTGAAAACGCTGAACAGTGATGTTTTATAGAATGTACAGATAAGACAGTTACCGTTCTCTCTCCATCTGGTGAAGTTTGTCGTTCTTGATGGCTTCAATAACCAGGTTGGCATGGGTGTCATCCTGAAAACAAAACTAATGTGGGTGACTTGTGAAGCATAACATGCAGTAAGTGCTACTACAATAAAGCCTAAAACTTTCCATGTTCTGAAGAGTGCACATTGGAGTGTTCTGTTAAGGACTTCACTGTGCTGACTATGTTAAGTTTGACAACAGAATAGAGGTGCTCACGTTGGGTGGGATGTACTTGTCCTCCTCGTCGATCCCCAGAGGAACACAGATGAGCTTCTGAAAGGCCTTCTTCATCCTCTCTCGGTCTCCGATGGCGTAGTAACACAGGATCAGGTTAAAGCCTGTCTTAATATTGGGGCACTCGCTCATGATGTGTTCAAAGGAGGTGATGGCGTCAGAGTACTGGCCCATGCGGATGAAGACCACACCGATGTTCTGCATGATCTTGATCCTCATCTCCTTGTGGGAGTTGGAGATCTGGTCCAGGGCCATGCGGTACAACTTGATGGCCTTGGGGTAGTTTTTCTGCTTGAAGTGGATGTTGGCCATGTTCACTTTTAACCTTCCTGGAAAGAAAGTAAAACATTGTTTTACTGTCATTTCAGTGGCTAATCTAAAATATGACATCCTTCTCCCACCCACCTGCATTACTGAACATCTTGTTCTTTACGATGACCTGGTAAGTGTTCAGAGCCTCCGCGTACATGTCATTGTTGGCGTACTGAGTTGCCAAGTTAAACAAGACCTGGAAAAGAAAACCATATAAACTCAAATCACATCTGACCAACATTGACCTCAAAAGATAATGTCTGTCACAAGTAGGTGAGGTCCAAGTGATGTGGACAGAAGAGTATTTCTATTGACAGTTGTTATTGTTCTCACAGAGTATGTGAGGTCCAGGTTGATGTGGTCTGCATTGCCCGACTGCTCCCTCTGTCTCACCAGCGCTCTCTCCTTCCGCCCTGCCTCTTTGGCTCTATCAAGGGACTGTAATAACAATGGTAGAAAACACACAGTCAGAGGTAAAGCATCACACATCCTTAAGTGTGCGATGTCTGTAAGTTATTCAGTACAGATAAGAGGCAGGGGGAGACTGACCAACTGTAGGTCTCCAAGGCCATGTGCCAGGCAGCTCTCTTCTATCAGGTCGTTCACCTTCTTCTCCAGGATCTTCACCTTCTCATCCGGCCTGAAAACAAATCGTCCTAACCTTCATTATCCTACAGAATCATAGGAGAAACCCTGAGAATTGCATATTGAAATGAGGATAAGTAGCAGAAACAGAAACAAACTCTTACGTATCTTCACTTTTGCCCTCCAATGGAGGAGCCGGTCCTTTGGACTGACCCAGTGGGTCAAATGTAGACCCTGGGAATATCAGAAACATTTTTTGTAACAACCTGCAAATGAAAAGTTCTGTACTTGCTGTCTCATTTTAACAAGCAGCTTTTTTTCTGGATCAAAAAAGGGGCTTAGGTTGTGGGCATAGGAATGAGCACGGCTGGCAGTCAGCGAGGCTACATTTTAGAGGCCCTTATCTTGGTGCTGTGGAGACATTTTAGTATTTTTAAGACAATTTCTTACGGTTCTACAAATTTCTCCATTGAGCTGAGCATTTTTTGGGGAGTTTTAAAGCTAATTTCCTGCGATTCTACATATTCTGCTATGCAGCCGAGAGAAAATGTTGCAGTTTAAAAGCTAGTTTTCTGCAAATCTATGCAGGAAATCTATGCATTTTGCCATGGATAATGCTTTTATTTTACTTAAACATAACAAAATTAATACTGCTAAATTCATTGTTTTTGTAATTTTACATTCTCCCCAACTGTCTAGCTTTTATTTTGTCGATTCTTAGTTCTCAAAGATGTCAAGGCAAACGTGGCTACTTTGAAGAATCTAATATATATTTAGATTTGTTTAACACTTTTTTGGTTACTACATGATTCCATGTGTCATTTCACAGTTTTGATATCTTCACTATTATTCTACAATGTAGAAAATAGTACAAATAAAGAAAAACCTTTGAAAGAGTAGGTGTGTCCAAACTTTTGACTGGTACTGTATATACAGTTGAAGTCGGAAGTTTACATAAACTGAGATTAAATGTATTTGGCTAAGGTGTATCACAATTCCTGACATTTTATCCTAGTAAAAAGCTAGGATTACCACTTTATTTTAAGAATGTGAAATATCAGAATAATAGTAGAGAGTGGTTTATTTCAGCTTTTATTTCTTTCATCACATTCCCAGTGGGTCAGAAGTTTACATACACTCAAATAGTATTTGGTGGCACTGCCTTTATATTGTTTAACTTGGGTCAAATGTTTAGGGTAGTCTTCCACAAGCTTCCCACAATAAGTTGGGTGAATTTTGGCCCATTCCTCCTGACAGAGCTGGTGTAACTGAGTCAGGTTTGTAGGCCTCCTTGCTCGCACACACTTTTTCAGTTCTGCCCACAAATCTTCTCTAGGATTGAGGTCAGGGCTTTGTGATGGCCACTCCAATGACTTTACTTTCTTGTCCTTAAGCCATTTTGCCACAACATTGAAAGTATGCTTGTGGTCATTGTCCATTTGGAAGACCCAATCGCAACCAAGCATTAACTTCCTGATTGATGTTTTGAGATGTTGCTTCAATATATCCACATCATTTTCCTCCTCATGATGCCATCTATTTTAGGAAGTGCACCAGTCCCTCCTGCAGCAAAGCACCCCCACAACATGAGGCTGCCACCCCCGTGCTTCATAACGATGGTCATTATGGCCAAACAGTTCTATTTTTGTTTCATCAGACCAGAGGACATTTCTCCAAAAAAGTACGATCTTTGTCCCCATGTGCAGATGCAAAACCGTAGGCTGGCTTTTTTTATGGCGGTTTTGGAGCAGTGGCTTCCTCCTTCTTCCTGAGCGGCCTTTACGATTATGTCGATATAGGACTTGTTTTACTATGAATATACAGTAGGGCAAAAAAGTATTTAGTCAGCCACCAATTGTGCAAGTTCTCCCACTTAAAAAGATGAGAGAGGCCTGTAATTTGCATCATAGGTACACTTCAACTATGACAGACAAAATGAGAAAAAAAACAATCCAGAAAATCACATTGTTGGATTTTTAGTGAATTTATTTGCAAATTATGGTGGAAAATAAGTATTTGGTCAATAACAAAAGTTTATCTCAATACTTTGTTATATACCCTTTGTTGGCAATGACAGAGGTCAAACGTTTTCTGTAAGTCTTCACAAGGTTTTCACACACGGTTGCTGGTATTTTGGCCCATTCCTCCATGCAGATCTCCTCTAGAGCAGTGATGTTTTGGGGCTGTTGCTGGGAAACACGGACTTTCAACTCCCTCCAAAGATTTTCTATGGGGTTGAGATCTGGAGACTGGCTAGGCCACTCCAGGACATTGAACTGCTTCTTACGAAGCCACTCCTTCGTTGCCCGGGCGGTGTGTTTGGGATCATTGTCCTGTTGAAAGACCCAGCCACGTTTCATCTTCAATGCCCTTGCTGATGGAAGGAGGTTTTCACTCAAAATCTCACGATACATGGCCCCATTCAATTCTTTCCTTTACACGGATCAGTCGTCCTGGTCCCTTTGCAGAAAAACAGCCACAAAGCATGATGTTTCCACCCCCATGATTCATAGTAGGTATGGTGTTCTTTGGATGCAACTCAGCATTCTTTGCCCACCAAACACGACGAGTTGAGTTTTTACCAAAAAGTTATATTTTGGTTTCATCTGACCATATGACATTCTCCCAATCTTCTTCTGGATCATCCAAATGCTCTCTAGCAAACTTCAGACGGGCCTGGACATGTACTGTTTTATGCAGGGGGACACATCTGGCACTGCAGGATTTGAGTCCCTGGCGGCGTAGTGTGTTACTGATGGTAGGCTTTGTTACTTTGGTCCCAGCTCTCTGCAGGTCATTCACTAGGTCCCCCTAGATCTTGCGTGGAGCCCCAGATCGAGGGAGATTATCAGTGGTCTTGTATGTCTTCCATTACCTAATAATTGCTCCCACAGTTGATTTCTTCAAACCAAGCTGCTTACCTATTGCAGATTCAGTCTTCCCAGCCTGGTGCAGGTCTACAATTTTGTTTCTGGTGTCCTTTGACAGCTCTTTGGTCTTGGCCATAGTGGAGTTTGGAGTGTGACTGTTTGAGGTTGTGGACAGGTGTCTTTTATACTGATAACAAGTTCAAACAGGTGCCATTAATACAGGAAACGAGTCGAGGACAGAGGAGCCTCGACTCGTCTGTGAGCGCCAGAAATCTTGCTTGTTTGTAGGTGACCAAATACTTATTTTCCACCATAATTTGCAAATAAATTCATTTTAAAAAATCCTACAATGTGATTTTCTGGATTTCTTTTCTCTCATTTTGTCTGTCATAGTTGAAGTGTACCTATGATGAAAATTACAGGCCTCTCATCTTTTTAAGTGGGAGAACTTGCACAATTGGTGGCTGACTAAATACTTTTTTGCCCCACTGTAGATAATTTTGTACCAGTTTCCTCCAGCATCTTCACAAGGTCCTTTGCTGCTGTTCTGGGATTGATTTGCACTTTTCGCACCAAAGTACGTTCATCTCTAGGAGACAGAACACGTCTCCTTCCTGAGCGGTCTGACAGCTGCGTGGTCCCATGGTGTTTATACTTGCGTACTATTGTTTGTACAGATGAACATGGTACCTTCAGGCATGTGGAAATTGCTCCTAAGGATGAACCAGACTTATTTTTTTATTTTTTTTATTTCACCTTTATTTAACCAGGTAAGCAAGTTGAGAACAAGTTCTCATTTACAATTGCGACCTGGCCAAGATAAAGCAAAGCAGTTCGACACATACAACGACACAGAGTTACACATGGAGTAAAACAAACATACAGTCAATAATACCGTAAAAAAACCAAGTCTATATACAATGTGAGCAAATTAGGTGAGAAGGGAGGTAAAGGCAAAAAAGGCCATGGTGGCAAAGTAAATACAATATAGCAAGTAAAACACTGGAATGGTAGTTTTGCAATGGAAGAATGTGCAAAGTAGAAATAAAAATAATGGGGTGCAAAGGAGCAAAATAAATAAATAAATTAAATACAGTTGGGAAAGAGGTAGTTGTTTGGGCTAAATTATAGGTGGGCTATGTACAGGTGCAGTAATCTGTAAGATGCTCTGACAGTTGGTGCTTAAAGCTAGTGAGGGAGATAAGTGTTTCCAATTTAAGAGATTTTGTAGTTCGTTCCAGTCATTGGCAGCAGAGAACTGGAAGGAGAGGCGGCCAAAGAAATAATTGGTTTTGGGGGTGACTAGAGATATACCTGCTGGAGCGTGTGCTACAGGTGGGAGATGCTATGGTGACCAGCGAGCTGAGATAAGGGGGACTTTACCTAGCAGGGTCTTGTAGATGACATGGAGCCAGTGGGTTTGGCGACAGTATGAAGCGAGGGCCAGCCAACGAGAGCGTACAGGTCGCAATGGTGGGTAGTATATGGGGCTTTGGTGACAAAACGGATAGCACTGTGATAGACTGCATCCAATTTGTTGAGTAGGGTATTGGAGGCTATTTTGTAAATGACATCGCCAAAGTCGAGGATTGGTAGGATGGTCAATTTTACAAGGGTATGTTTGGTAGCATGTGTGAAGGATGCTTTGTTGCGAAATAGGAAGCCAATTCTAGATTTAACTTTGGATTGGAGATGTTTGATATGGGTCTGGAAGGAGAGTTTACAGTCTAACCAGACACCTAAGTATTTGTAGTTGTCCACGTATTCTAAGTCAGAGCCGTCCAGAGTAGTGATGTTGGACAGGCGGGTAGGTGCAGGTAGCGATCGGTTGAAGAGCATGCATTTAGTTTTACTTGTATTTAAGAGCAATTGGAGGCCACGGAAGGAGAGTTGTATGGCATTGAAGCTTGCCTGGAGGGTTGTTAACACAGTGTCCAAAGAAGGGCCGGAAGTATACAGAATGGTGTCGTCTGCGTAGAGGTGGATCAGAGACTCACCAGCAGCAAGAGCGACCTCATTGATGTATACAGAGAAGAGAGTCGGTCAAGAATTGAACCCTGTGGCACCCCCATAGAGACTGCCAGAGGTCCGGACAGCAGACCCTCCGATTTGACACACTGAACTCTATCAGAGAAGTAGTTGGTGAACCAGGAGAGGCAATCATTTGAGAAACCAAGGCTGTCGAGTCTGCCGATGAGGATGTGGTGGTTGACAGAGTCGAAAGCCTTGGCCAGATCAATGAATACGGCTGCACAGTAATGTTTCTTATCGATGGCGGTTAAGATATCGTTTAGGACCTTGAGCGTGGCTGAGGTGCACCCATGACCAGCTCTGAAACCAGATTGCATAGCAGAGAAGGTATGGTGAGATTCGAAATGGTCGGTAATCTGTTTGTTGACTTGGCTTTCGAAGACCTTAGAAAAGGCATGGTAGGATAGATATAGGTCTGTAGCAGTTTGGGTCAAGAGTGTCCCCCCCTTTGAAGAGGGGGATGACCGCAGCTGCTTTCCAATCTTTGGGAATCTCAGATGACACGAAAGAGAGGTTGAACAGGCTAGTAATAGGGGTGGCAACAATAGATAATTTTAGAAAGAAAGGGTCCAGATTGTCTAGCCCGGCTGATTTGTAGGGGTCCAGATTTTTCAGCTCTTTCAGAACTTCAGCTGAATGGATTTGGGAGAAGGAGAAATGGGGAAGGCTTGGGCGAGTTGCTGTTGGGGGTGCAGTGCTGTTGACCGGGGTAGGAGTTGCCAGGTGGAAAGCATGGCCAGCCGTAGAAAAATGCTTATTGAAATTCTCAATTATGGTGGATTTATCAGTGGTGACAGTGTTTCCTATCTTCAGTGCAGTGGGCAGCTGGGAGGAGGTGTTCTTATTCTCCATGGACTTTACAGTGTCCCAGAACTTTTTAGAGTTAGTGTTGCAGGAAGCAAATTTCTGCGTGAAAAAGCTAGCCTTGGCTTTTCTAACTGCCTGTGTATAACGGTTTCTAGCTTCCCTGAACAGCTGCATATCACGGGGGCTGTTCGATGCTAATGCAGAACGCCACAGGATGTTTTTGTGTTGGTTAAGGGCAGTCAGGTCTGGGGAGAACCAAGGGCTATATCTGTTCCTGGTTCTAATTTTCTTGAATGGGGCATGTTTATTTAAGATTGTTAGGAAGGCATTTAAAAAAAAAATCCAGGCATCCTCTACTGACGGGATGAGATCAATATCCTTCCAGGACACCCCGGCCAGGTCGATTAGAAAGGCCTGCTCGCTGAAGTGTTTCAGGGAGCGTTTTACAGTGATGAGTGGAGGTCGTTTGACCGCTGACCCATTACGGATGCAGGCAATGAGGCAGTGATCGCTGAGATCTTGGTTGAAGACAGCAGAGGTGTATTTAGAGGGGAAGTTGGTTAGGATGATATCTATGAGGGTGCCCGTGTTTAAGGCTTTGGGGGGGGTACCTGGTAGGTTCATTGATAATTTGTGTGAGATTGAGGGCATCAAGTTTAGATTGTAGGATGGCTGGGGTGTTAAGCATGTTCCAGTTTAGGTCGCCTAGCAGCACGAGCTCTGAAGATAGATGGGGGGACAATCAGTTCACATATGGTGTCCAGAGCACAGCTGGGGGCAGAGGGTGGTCTATAGCAGGCGGCAACGGTGAGAGACTTGTTTTTAGAGAGGTGGATTTTTAAAAGTACAAGTTCAAATTGTTTGGGTACAGACCTGGATAGTAGGACAGAACTCTGCAGGCTATCTTTGCAGTAGATTGCAACACCGCCCCCTTTGGCAGTTCTATCTTGTCTGAAAATGTTGTAGTTTGGAATTAAAATTTCTGAATTTTGGTGGTCTTCCTAAGCCAGGATTCAGACACAGCTAGAACATCCGGGTTGGCAGAGTGTGCTAAAGCAGTGAAAAGAACAAACTTAGGGAGGAGGCTTCTAATGTTAACATGCATGAAACCAAGGCTATTACGGTTACCGAAGTCGTCAAAGAGAGCGCCTGGGGAATAGGAGTGGAGCTAGGCACTGCAGGGCCTGGATTCACCTCTACATCGCCAGAGGAACATAGGAGGAGAAGAATAAGGGTACGGCTAAAAGCAATAAGAATTGGTCGTCTAGAACGTCTGGAACAGAGAGTAAAAGGAGGTTTCTGGGGGCGATAAAATAGCATCAAGGTATAATGTACAGACAAGGTATGGTAGGATGTGAATACAGTGGAGGTAAACCTAGGTATTGAGTGATGAAGAGAGAGATATTGTCTCTAGAAACATCATTGAAACCAGGAGATGTCATTGCATGTGTGGGTGGTGGAACTAATAAGTTGGATAAGGTATAGTGAGCAGGACTAGAGGCTCTACAGTGAAATAAGCCAATAAACACTAACCAGAACAGCAATGGACAAGACATATTGACATTAAGGAGAGGCATCCTTAGTCGAGTGATCAAAAGGGTCCAGGAGTGGAGAGGTTGGTTTGGGGGTCACGGCGATTTAGACAGCTAGCCAGGACATCGGTAGCAAGCTAGCATAGGATGGAGGTCTGTTGTTAGCCACCTCTTGCGTTCCGTCAGTAGATTAGTGGAGTTCCGTGTTGTAGAGGGGATTAGTCCAAATCACACAACAACAAAAAAATAAAAACAATAGATATAGTTATAGAGGCCCAAGAAGAAACATAATAATAATAAAAATAAATAAATTGTCCGATTGTCTATTCTGAGAGCAGCCGGTAAGACAGCTAACGGTTAGCAGGCCGCAGATGGGCATTCAGGTAACGTCGCGACGGAGGAGCCAGCCGGATCTCCTTCGGGTAGATAACGTCGGCAGTCCAGTTGTGAAGGCCCGGTGGGGCTCCGCGTAGGCAGTAAAACGGGTCCGGATAGGTGACTGCAGCCCAGGAGTGATTGACGGAGCTGGCTAGCTCCGGAGTAATTGATGTTTGCTCCGGAATCGACGAAAGCAGATAGACACACGGATAGCAGCCAGCTAGCTGTGAGATCCGGGAGTGAATGTCCAGAGAGCAGTTGAAATCCAGGGACATGGAGAGAAAAATCGGTCCGGTATGTTCCGTTCCGAGCCGCGCTGCGCCGTACAAAACTGGCGATAGATTTTCGAGTTAAAGGATAGCTGATGACCACAAACCGTGGTTAGCTGAATACTAACGAGTTGCCAGTAAAGAAGCTAACTAGCTTCTGATTAGCTTCTGGCTAGCTCCTGGCTAGCTTCTGGCTAGCTTCTTGGAGTTTCTGGCTAGCTTCTGGCTAGCTTCTTGGAGGATTGCAGATTTGATTGCAGATTTGAGGTAAATAATACGTATTTATACATATCAATTGGTGAGGCAGGTTGCAGGAGAGTGTATTGAAGATGAGTTGATGGAAAATAAAAATAAAATTTATGTGAAAAAAGTTGTAAATATATATATATACACGACACGACAAGACGAGGACAAAAGACGTCTGAACTGCTATGCCATCTCGGGCAAAAAAAAAAAAAAAAACTTGTGGAGGTCTACAATTTTTTTCTGAGGTATTGACTGATTTCTATTGATGTTCCCATGATGTCAAGAAAAGAGGCACTGAGTTTGAAGGTAGGCCTTGAAATTAATCCACAGGTACACCTCCAACTAACTCAAATGATGTCAATTAGCCTATCAGAAGCTTCTAAAGCCATGACATCATTTTCTGGAATTTTCCAAGCTGTTTAGAGGCACAGTCAACTTAAGTGTATGTAAACCTCTGACCCACTGGAATTGGAATTGTGATACAATAAGTTAAATAATCTGTCTGTAAACAATTGTTGGAAAAATGACTTGTGTCATGCACACAGTAGATGTCCTAACCGACTTAAACCGGCCAAAACTATAGTTTGTTAACAAGAAATTTGCGGAGTGGTTGAAAAACAAGTTTTAATGACTCCAACCTAAGTGTATGTAAACTTCCGACTTCAACTGTATAAAAACATTTACAATGTTTAGACTTAGTAGACTGAAAGAAATGTTTAGGCAGCTCGCCCAAGGATTACAATGGCAGAACAATTCCTGACAATCTCTGCATACTTCAGTCTATTGAGAGTGTATGAGACCACCACAACCCTCTCCCTCCCTCCTGCCCTCCCCAGTAAGCTCACCTCTGGTCATGGCTGAAGAGTAGCCTGCTGCTCTGACTGCAGTCATAGGCCTAGCTGCTCCATCCTGTCACAACAAATGACACCCACAGTTCAGCACATACATCAGATTTCCATGTTATTGAGCATAATCTTTCGCCACATAGTACTGGCTAAGAATCCAATAGGACAACTAGAGAATCTGATCAGTATTGATGCTCTCACCTGTACAGCTCCAGTCATGGGTCTGCCCATAGATGAGGCCATGGGCATCCTAGACTGCAAGTCACAGCATTTTAATTCACACATTTTTTAAAACATCAATGAGGTCTTGAACAGATAAAACACCATCAACTGATTCAGTCAATACTATATTATCATATATATTTTTTAGACAAGGGTTCTATTCTCCTCTCTTGAAAATGTTCACATAACTTGCTACCAAGTATGCCATGGCTGCTTTCTCACCTTCAGAAGCCTGCTCTCACAGCCAAAACTGCTCTCTACCTGAGTGTCAAATATCAAACATGCTCAAATGCAATACTCTAAGCTATATCTTCTGAATTATCATTGGCTATATGCCTCCTCTTCACTCTGAACAATTTGTTTGCATCTCATACATAGAACAACAGTAACACTTCAAGCAGTTCCTTCTCAACCCTACTTTATAGCCTACACATCATTGAAACATTGATTTACAATCAACATGTAACAAGTAAACCAAATCTTACACAATCCATAGACTTACTCCAAAAGAGGTCCCCAAAGCCCGTCCTCCAATGGCAGTGCCAGGAAACTTGGCAGTCATCTTAGAAAATTAACACAAAGAATGTATAACTCGATTCAGTTGTCATTAGCACATTGCTTTAATTATGCCATATCTTGACTAACTGTCAAGACACTGTTATAACACTTACGGGGGGCCTTCTCCCATGGCTTGTCCTGACTGCTTGCTGAAAACCAGCATCATTGTCAAGCTCCTGTTACACACAAGACATGAATTCAACAATACTATAAATAATCACAAATTCAGTATGAAACAAAAGTGAAGATGAGGTAGTACTCTAATTCAAAAGAAAACACTAGGCTTGCTATAGCTACCTCTGAATCAAATGTTGGATTGTAGTCGTTGTAGCCAGAGTACAGGTCATCCTCCTCAGCAGCAAGATGTACATGTTCCATCTCCTCTGCGATTCTGTTAGGCCCAGGAGGACAACAACACAGGTTTTTAGATTTGATGAATTGCATCAAGGCACACCTTGAGTGTCTTGCTACTGCTATAGTACGCATGAGCATAGACAGAGAGACATTAGCTACAAAGAATCCGAATGTCATTGACTTACAAAGCAAACTAGCTAGCCTAGCTAGCTACATGTTGGGCAGTTCATTAGCATTACATTAGCAAAAAACAAATAAATAGCATTACATTAGCTAATATAACTAGCTAAGCTGCTAGCTCATTAACACTAACGTTAGCTACAAAAAAGTAAAATTACGAATAAATACTGACTACTTACACTTCTATGGAATGGAGTAGATGCGGTCTTCTCTAACTAGATAATATATTGATAATATATTGCTCGGACAGTAGTCATTTTTGAGTGTTCCGATCCCACAATGCAAAGCTATATGGGCGGTATTGAATTGGTTTTGAAGCCTCGATTGGTTTGAATGTACGTCAATCATAAAAGGGTTTGGTTTTGCGCAATACAATTGGATAAGGGCGCCCAATTCCGTTGCTAGGATACAGTACGTGAGGAAGCTGCGACACCCGTTTCATACAACAACAAAAAATAAAATGTTCTCATCTTAGAATGTAAAAAGTAACGTTATAGCTAAACAAGACCATCACCACATGATTAATAAAATAATGCAAATCTGTGAATGTACATTTTCATATGATTAATTTTCTTCGCTCGTTTTTTATTTGGGGGCACCGTACAATCATGTGACTAGTAGGGGCGTTTGCAGGATTTGCAGGCAGAGTATTCTTGGAAAACAGTTACTGTTTTCAATGTTGCAATAACTTACTTCTAATCAAAACTGCAAAATGAGTTCCTCTGATGGGAAGACCATTACCGTTATTGGCAGGTGAGCAGAAGCCTCACATTTCACGAGCTTTTCTGTCTAAAAAATCTTGCTCCCACAACTAACGTTAGCTAGCTAACGTTGTGTGCTTATGCATGTGAACTTCGAGCTGAGTAGGGTCAGCTGATCATTAACTAAACTTCTCTAAGTAAAGAAATTAGTTCATTTTCATGACACTGCACATTTGTTGTTACATATTGTATTCATATTTGTTGTGCATGTGTCAAGACGAGAGAATAGCCTCTGTTTTCTAGGCTATAACGTAACTCAACTGAATTTGTCATATCAGGTCAGGATGTTGTGCTCGTAGCTATAGGCAAATCATGTGATGTTATCTGAATTAAAAATGTATTTTTTTGTCTAGATGAAAATGTAGAATCTAGTACAAATAGTTTTTCCAAACGTATATGGTCAACATATGGCTATTTTGATGGTGGCGACGGTTTCTTTCAAGAACAGGCATCACTTTTATTTGCCTTTGCTTTCTTATTCCTGCCTCCTCTAGACACTGTTTCTGGACAATCCTGAAGGATGTTGAGGGCACAAAAAATGTCTGCTCTGTCATTGTTGAACCTTTTACCACCCTTTTTTGGGGAATTTAAGCCAAATCGACGATCACTCATATTATATGATTGTAATGAAACAGCAGGGAGCAGGTCTCGAACCCTCGACCTTCGAGCCCGAGGTCCGGCGCGCTAATCGACTGTGCAGCAAAAGCATGCTCGTGCTTATAAACCCAGGGTCGTTACACTACTCCCTCCTTTCAAAGAGCGGGTCCTCGCGCTAGCTTGCGACTCTACGTTTTACAGGAACGCGCTCACTGGCCAAGCACATGCACTGTTGTGGATGCAAGGTCCGATCACTTCTGACACCAATGTAATGAAACAGCAGGGAGCAGGTCTCGAACCTTCGAGCCCGAGGTCCGGCGCGCTATCGACTGTGCGGCAAAAGCATGCTCGTGCGGCAGAGTCGATTTCCGCGCTTATAAACCCAGGGTCGTTACACTACTCCCTCCTTTCAAAGAGCGGGTCCTCGCGCTAGCTTGCGACTCTACGTTTTACAGGAACGCGCTCACTGGCCAAGCACATGCACTGTTGTGGATGCAAGGTCCGATCACTTCTGACACCAATGTAATGAAACAGCAGGGAGCAGGTCTCGAACCTTCGAGCCCGAGGTCCGGCGCGCTATCGACTGTGCCGCAAAAGCATGCTCGTGCTGCAGAGTCGATTTCCGCGCTAATAAACCCAGGGTCGTTACAATATATATATCATGTTATAATATTTTAGTCATACATTTACAATTTAGCAGGTGCTTTTATCCAAAGCAATTTACATAGTGCAATGGGTGGCCCCAGAGGGAATCAAACCCACCACCCTGGTGTTGCAAGCGCCATGCTCTAATAACTGAGCCATACTGGTCTATTTGGTCATTAGGGATTTAATTTCTCATAAAAAGCATGCAGCCATTCTGGGGCAATCCAAATTTCACTCTGGGGACAGAAAAGATTGATTGATTGATAAATGTTGGCTCTGTTGTTCTGTGTATTTCAGTGGGCTGATTGGGCGCTCCTGGGCCATGGTGTTTATAAGTGGGGGCTACAGAGTGAAGATCTATGACAACCAGCCAGGCCATGCTGCCAGGGCCATCCAGGAGATCAGGTGAGTCCTGGAAAACAAGGCAAAACATTACCAAAAATATCTCACGACTCATACATAATATGCATGACCAAAATACCCCTCAGTCTTCTTTTGCACTCACACCGAAGACACTCACACCAAAACAGCATGATCAGTGAATCCTTTTAACTTTACAAACCCATCAACAACCATAGAGTGTACATTGTTGAAAAAATTGACAAATTATGATTAGTTGAACATTAGGAGGTGACACACCGCTTTAGGTGAACATGGTCCTCTCCCCTGTGGTGTTTCTATTATATGTAAAGAATTTAACTTTAACCCAGTGTATTTTGAGCTCAAGGCTCTGGAAGATGGGAAAAGGTTCTTAGTGACATTTGTTATAATAATGAATTGTGGATTGGATAATATTATTTCTACCAACTGAGGTACTCAAAGCGCTTTACATAGGGGAAAGGGGGAAACACACTTCATCCACCACCAATACGGCAACCATTTTTCTGCCAGAATGCGCACTGCACATCAGCTATTAGGTGTAGAGGTGAGGAGTGATATATGCCAATTAGGAATGAGGGGCATGATTAAGTGGCCATGATGGAATGGGGCCAGGTTGGGAATTTAGCCATGACATTGGGGTTAACACCCCATTTTGTAGGGAGAGGACTACTAGCCTAGTCCAGATATCTCCTGTTATGATTCATTTAGAAGGGTTTCACATCCAGCATCATACAGACACTTTGAGGTTGGCCTCTAAAAATATCCCAAACAACCTGCTAGTTGAATAAATAGCTATTTGCTACCGTATAGCCTAACTGGGCCATTGTATGTCTTATTTGCTTCAAGTCTCTATACCAGTACTTCCCAAAACATATGTCAAACATCTGGTGGTCCCAGAGGAGAGCGTTTGGAAACCTTGCTCTATATACCATGCTGTTTTGAAATGTATAATGAGATTTGCTAAACTGCACATTGGTTAAAATAAATAAACCTTATTGGACTGTAGGGGGCATTCTTGATCTTTTATTTTTTTACAGGTAACTGCCAAAATGAAGGAAACACCAGTATTAAAGCCTTGTTCACATTTGCAGTTTGAAGTGACTCAAATCCTACTTATTTGCGTATCGGGCAGCCATCATTCACTTTGAACTGGACTGAGTGTTTACAGGCAGTAACAACAGTGCGACTTTAGATCATTAGAACGCATTCGCCAAAAGTCACAAAATGCACCTGAATGGATTTCTGCAAATATGTAAACACCACGGGAGTCCTCTTACATTTGGGAACAGTCCTATTGATCAAACAACCATGAACAGGTAGGCTCTCTCTCCCTCAGTTATGCACATAAACAACAAGATCAACAACTAATGCTAACTAGAGCGATATTAGCTCAAATCTAACGAGGGAACATTAGATAAACCCTATAAAACTTTTTCAGCTAGGTGGCTGTCAAAATTGCACATATAAACGATGGGGAATAGTAGCCTACTCGTCCTTCTACAGCTTGCCTGCCAATGCATGCTTATCCCAACCAAGCACCCAAGCTAACTAGCTAAAATTGGCTAGCTTATTAGCTAGCTACTTCCAGACACAAATGAGAGAACACCTCACTCTGACCATTTTACTGTGTAGCAAAGATTTTTATAACTAACCCAAGATAGACCACAGCCTGTCGTTTCCAATGGGAACAAATTAGTCATAGTGGGCAGAACTAGCAAGGAAGTGGGCAGAGCCAAGCTCAAGCTAGCAAGATCCTATTTCTAGCAAACATTTGCATATCTTCGCCAGGGAATGCCTACTCTGTGAATTGTACATGTGCAATAACTCAGTTCACCTTTGCACTCCTTCTAAACAATGCAATTTAATTTGGCAAAGGGTATTGTCTACAAAACTTTGTCGACTCTGTTCATAACAGATTCTAGTTTTGGTTACAGAAAACTGTATTGAGATCAAATGTTTCATCACTGAGAAAATGTGCAGAATTTCGGCCAAAATCCATCTCTTTTCATCTTCTTCCACTGCCGGCACTGGGCTTTCTCTCACTAACATATTTGGTAGTGATTGGAAACGCCAAGCGGATGCTTCACATTTATACACCTGGTGGAATATCTCTCATTGTTCTATCTGTGTAGCCACCGAAAAACTATATGGGGGGGGGGGATTCAGTCACTCACCCACTCCTCCAATGACATGACATCCTCCTAACAGCTATCTAGTTAACGCTAGGCTCAATGTTTTTAGATTGCTACATAAATAGATACGCTAGCCTATTAGCCACGTGACTTGTGATCATTGCCCTTGCTGGTTTGATTGTATTGACATTCCCAGCCTTAGTTACATTTGTCAGTTTTTGTCCCAAATATTGAAACAGTGCATCTCAAAATGGAGGCAGCAAACAATGTACCAGGCCAGCTGTAATTTACAACCTGATAGCAAAATAGTTTTGGCCTACCAAGAAGTGTATTGGCAAATTATGTGAATCATGCATTGAACTGCATCCATCTATTCTGCCAACAATGCCTTACTGTATGTGATGGAATATGTCAAATAAAACCTATTTTTAAAACCTCCTTTAAAGTTGTTATTGTAGCATAAAGTGGGAATTTGATATTTTTGATTGATATTATGATTGTCTGTTTGTTTCATACCTGAAAAGTAGTTAAAATGATGTCAATTCTACTTTAAATATCTTAATAGGGTTTTGGGCCACCACAAGCCACCAGAACAGCTTCAATGTGCCTTGGCATAGATTCTACAAGTGTCTGGAACTCTTGGAGGGATGCAACACCATTCTTCAACAAGAAATTCCATGATTTGGTGTTTTGTTAATGGTCTCAGACACTACTCCAGAATCTCCCATAAGTCTTCAATTGGGTTAAGACTTGGTGACTGAGACACAGAGACACACACACACACCCTTTAAACCCCATATGCTCCTTTGAGACCTCTATTTCTAAGTCACTAACCAGGTTTCCATCCAATGTAAAGTACATGTCAGATATAAAAAATATAATGACATAATTAAAACGTTTGTTGGTAAACTTTCCAAATGTCCACAAAACAAAACATGCTAGACAAGGTGGGATCTTTTTGTCTCAGTACATTTACATTTACATTTACATTTAAGTCATTTAGCAGACGCTCTTATCCAGAGCGACTTACAAATTGGTGCTTTCACCTTATGACATCCAGTGGAACAGCCACTTTACAATAGTGCATCTAGGTCTTTTAAGGGGGAGGGGGAGAAGGATTACTTTATCCTATCCTAGGTATTCCTTAAAGAGGTGGGGTTTCAGGTGTCTCCGGAAGGTGGTGATTGACTCCGCTGTCCTGGCGTCGTGAGGGAGTTTGTTCCACCATTGGGGGCCAGAGCAGCGAACAGTTTTGACTGGGCTGAGCGGGAACTGTACTTCCTCAGTGGTAGGGAGGCGAGCAGGCCAGAGGTGGATGAACGCAGTGCCCTTGTTTGGGTGTAGGGCCTGATCAGAGCCTGGAGGTAGTGAGGTGCCGTTCCCCTCACAGCTCCGTAGGCAAGCACCATGGTCTTGTAGCGGATGCGAGCTTCAACTGGAAGCCAGTGGAGAGAGCGGAGGAGCGGGGTGACGTGAGAGAACTTGGGAAGGTTGAACACCAGACGGGCTGCGGCGTTCTGGATGAGTTGTAGGGGTTTAATGGCACAGGCAGGGAGCCCAGCCAACAGCGAGTTGCAGTAATCCAGACGGGAGATGACAAGTGCCTGGATTAGGACCTGCACCGCTTCCTGTGTGAGGCAGGGTCGTACTCTGCGGATGTTGTAGAGCATGAACCTACAGGAACGGGCCACCGCCTTGATGTTAAAATATATTATGCGACAAATGTTGGTGGAAGCGCTTTATGCGCAAATATTAATATAATAACCATTATATCGAAGTAAACTTGGAGTCATGCAATGACATGTTGTGTGGTCCTGCAGTTTACATGTAAATCTTTTGCCAACTGGATGGAAACCTAGCTACTGAGATCTCTTCTTCTAGTCATGGTAGACAAAATAATGGGCAACTGGCCATTTTATACATGAACCTATGCATGATGTGATGTTAATTGTTTAATTAACTCAGAAACCACACCTGTGTGTAAGCACCTGCTAACAATATATTTTGTGTCCTTCATTTATTCAAGTGTTTTCTTTATTTTGAAGGTTACCTGTGTCTTGCTTTCTGGTTACCTTTTAAACAAGCTTTCACACACCACTGAAACAACACACATATAGTTCCTCATTCCACAGGCCTCACCATAGAGCTACCGGGAAGATATATTATTTACATAAAAAGGTATTCATTTAATTCACTTTGAAAAACAGATGCCTGTTCATTGAGTGATTTGATCACTATTCAAAGCCCGAGAAACCATAGCATACGAAATGCACCATTGCATTTGGTATTGGCTGGAAAACCAAGCTGTCAACATTCAGTCTCACAGTATGTTCATTATGTACTAAGGTGGCACTTCATATTCCACAGGTCACTGAGTTTTCTGTGTAGTTATGGGTTATTGAAAAAGCTTTTGGGATTTATGTGTGCACACTTGCTTGCGTGTATGTTTGTTAACCCCTTCTCCCTCTCTCTGCTGGCCTAGGAAACAGCTCGAAGATCTGCAGGAAGAGTGCATGCTGAGGGGGGATCAAAGTGCCTCAGAGCAGCTAGCCCTACTGAGCAGCCACAATGACCTCTGCCAGGCACTAGAGGGAGCCTTCTTCGTCCAGGTACATTAGAATGACTGGTATGAGTATCATCTATGAGAAAAATAGCAATAACACTTACCTAGGGTGCACAGGGCAGTAGCCAGGGATTCTTTTGGGGTGGGAGGTTTAAGAAAGTAACATCTCATTTACTGCATTTCTATTCAATTTAAAAACTCTAAAATGCCATTTGGAGAACAGCAAAAACAAGCAAAAATGACTCTAGCCATTATCACATTTGTTGCTGTAGCTTCATTCACCTCAGTCGATCTACAAACACATAGCCTATTAGCAATACAATTAGCCGCTACACATTTACTCACATTAACTCCGAGCCAGGATTAAAACTATAATTTAATACGTACAGAGGGATCTGTTAGCAGAAAAATGATTTTATTAACAAAAGGTAAACAAATATGTTTGCTTCACCAAACTTTTTGTTGTTGTTGCTGTTTTACAGCTAATTTCCTGCAATTCTAAACATTTTGCCATTTGGTAGGGATAATTCTTTGCCGTTTTAAAAGCTAATTTCCTGCAATTCTACACAATTTTCCATGACTTATGCCATCTTAATATGTGCCCAGTCGGTAATTTGGCCATGACTACTACAAGTTCAGATAGCTGTCTAGACTAACTAGACTAATTTACAGGACATTGGAGTGCCTAGTTTGAGAAACAGATGCCTCACAAGTCCTCAACTGGCAGATTCATTAAATAGTACCCGCAAAACACCAATTTCAACGTCAACAGTGAAGAGGCGACTCTGGAATGCTGGCCTTCTAGGCAGAGTTGCAAAGAAAAGGCCATATCTCAGACTGGCCAATAAAAATAAATGATTAAAATGGGCAAAAGAACACAGACACTGGACAGAGGAAGATTGGAAAAAGTGTCATGAACAGACAAATCTAAGTTTGAGGTGTTCGGATCATAAAGAAGATGCTGGAGGAGTGACGCCATCTGTCAATCATGGTGGAGGCATTGTAATGGTCTGGGGGTGCTTTGGTGGTAGTAAAGTGGGAGATTTGTACAGGGTAAAAGGGATCTTGAAGAAGGAAGGCTATCACTCCATTTTGTAACGCCATGCCATACCCTGTGGATGGCGCTTAATTGGAGCCAATTTCCTCCTACAACAGGATAAAGGCCCAAAGCACAGCTCCAAACTCCCTGCCTGGATGGCAGGGAGCTTGGCCCCAGTGATGCACTCAGCCGTACACACTACCCTCTGTAACGCCTTGCCGTCGGATGCCAAGCAGTTGCCATACCAAGCGGTGATGCAGCCAGTCAAAATGCACTTAAAGGTGCAGCTGTAGAACTTTTTGAGGATCAGAGGGGCCCATTTCGAATCTTTTCAGTCTCCTGAGGGGGAAGAGGTGTTGTCGTGCCTTCTTCACAACTGTGTTGGTGTGTATGGACCATGATAATGGCGCTTAATTGGAGCCAATTTCCTCCTACAACAGGATAATGGCCCAAAGCACAGCTCCAAACTATGCAAGAACTATTTAGGGAAGAAGCAGTCAGCTGGTATTCTGTCTATAAAGGAGTGGCCAGCACAGTCACCGGAACTCAACCCTATTGAGCTGTTGTGGGAGAAGCTTGACCGTATGGTACATAAGAAGTGCCCATCAATCCAACTTGTGGGAGGTGCTTCAGGAAGCATGGGGTGAAATCTCTTCAGATTACCTCAACAAATTGACAACTAGAATGCTAAAGGTCTGCAAGGCTGCAATTGCTGCAAATGGAGGATTATTTGACGAAAGCAAAGTTTGAAAGACACAATTATTGTTTCAATTTAAATTATTATATATAACCTTGTTAACATCTTGACTGTATTTCCTATTCATTTTGCAAGTAATTTCATATATGTTCTCATGGAAAACAAGGACATTTCTAAGTGACCCCAAACTTTTGAACGGTAGTGTGGTTATTTTTCTTAATTAAAAAAAATGACAGAGGCCCTGAGGGTGCATCTCAATAGTCTATAACAAAAGACAGGCGACACTTAAGATACCAAGGAGGTTTGCCCAACTCTTCACCAGATTTGCCCATCCCCTCCCAAGAAAGGTTGGCTTTCGGAGCTTTCCTGTAATGGAAGGTGTAGGAGAATGTGGTATGGGAGAGACAATGGGAGAAGCCACATGACAGTTGAATTCCTTACAGTGTGGTTAACCATCTCATCAGTTATCTGGTCTTAGTCCCGCTTTACACACGCTCACAAACACACCACGCGAGCCAGGAAGTGTGGTCTTTTAGCCAAATACAGGAGTCACATTCCATCCGACACACCAGTATAGACAACACTGTCTCTCTTTGAGGGGAAGCTAGGCCTGCTCAGTGGGCACATGGGAGATAAGTATATGGTATTACACAGGTTTAATCATTACAGTGTATCGATTCAAATCATCATGTAATACTGTGGCGGAGAACAAAAGAAGGTGTTTTAGAGAGTTACAGGGAAATGCTGCTGGGAAATATTCAAAGTATCTTTTCCTGGTTCAGATACGTTTCCTTACTGACTGCAGTTCACTCAGTGTTTCCCTAGTTTTTTTGTTTTGTTTTTGGAAACACTGTCAAATCAAATGTATTTGTCACATGCTTCGTAAAGAACAGGTTTAGTTAAACAATTAAATGCTTACTTACGGGCCCTTCCCAATAATGCAGAGAGAAAAAAAATGGAAAAAATAATAAGACAAGAAATAAATACACAGTGAGGAATAAATACACACTGAGTAATGATAACTTGGCTATATACACGGGGTACCAGTACTGAGTTGATGTGCAGGGGTATGAAGTAATTCAGGTAGATATGTACATATAGGTAGGGAGGAAGTGACTAGGCAAGAGAACAGATAATAAACAGTACCAGCAGCTTATGTGATGAGTCAAAAGAGTTGGTGTAAAAAGGGTCAATGCAGATAGTTAAATAGTAAAGCAATAGCTACCCGGACTAACTATTTATCAGTTTTTATGGCTTGGGGATAGAAGCTGTTCGGGGTTCTGTTGATTCCAGACTTGGTACACCGGTACCGCTTGCTGTTCGGTGGCAGACAGAACACTCTATGACTTGAGTCTTCGACTATTTTTAGGGCTTTCCTCTGACACTGCCTGGTATAGAGGTCCTGGATGGCAGGGAGCTTGACCCCAGTGATGCAACTCAGCCGTACACACTACCCTCTGTAACGCCTTGCCGTCGGATGCCAAGCAGTTGCCATACCAAGCGGTGATGCAAGCCAGTCAAGATGCTCTTAAAGGTGCAGTTGTAGAACTTTTTGAGGATCAGAGGGGCCCATTCTGAATCTTTTCAGTCTCCTGAGGGGGAAGAGGTGTTGTCGTGCCTTCTTCACAACTGTGTTGGTGTGTATGGACCATGATAATTCCTTAGAGATGAGGACACAGTGGAACTAGAAGCTCTCGACCTGCTCCTCTACAGCCCCGTCGATGTGGATCGGGCCATGCTCGACTCCATGTCCTGTAATCTACAACCAGCTCCTTTGTCTTGTTGAGGGAGTGGTTGTTGCCCTGGTACCACACTGCCAGTTCACTGACCACCTCCCTACCTCCCTACACCTCCCTCCCTACAGTCTCATTGTCATCAGTGATCAGGCCAACCTCTGTCGTGTTGTCAGCAAACTTAATGATGGTATTGGAGCCGTGCTTGGCCATGCAGTCATGGTTGAACAAGGAGTACAGGAGGGGACTAAGCACGCACCCCTGAGAGGCCCCTGTCTTGAGGGTCAGCATCACGGATGTGGTGTTGCCTACCCTCAGCACAAGTCCAGGATCCAATTCCAGAGGGAGGTAGTCCCAGGGTCGTAGGGTACTGAGCTTAGTGATGAGCTTGAAGGACACAATGGTGTTGAATGCTGAGCTATAGTCAATGAACAGCATTCTCACGTAGGTGTTCCTCTTGCTCAGGTGGGAGAGAGCAGTGTGGAGTGCAATAACAATTGCGTCATCTGTGGATCTGTTGGAGTGGGTCCAGGGTATCTGGGATGCTGGTGTTGATGTGAGCTATGACCAGCCTTTCAAGGCTACGGGGCGATAGTCTTTTTTAATGTAAATTTTTTATTTTACCTTTATTTAACCAGGTAAGCTAGTTGAGAACAAGTTCTCATTTACATCTGCGACCTGGCCAAGATAAAGCAAAGCAGTGTGACACAAACAACAACAGAGTTACACATGGAATAAACAAGTGTACAGTCAACACAATAGAAGAAAAAATAGTCTATATACAGTGTGTGCAAATGGCGTGAGGAGGTAAGGCAATAAATAGGCCATAGTAGCAAATTAACACTGGAGTCATAGATGAGCAGATGATGTGCAAGTAGAAATACTGGTGTGCAAAAGGGCAGAAAAGTAAATAAAAACAATATGGGGATGAGGTAGATAGATTGAGTGGGCTATTTACAGATGGGTTATGTACAGCTGCAGCGATCGGTTAGCTGCTCAGATAGCTTATGTTTAAAGTTAGTGAGGGAAATATAATTTTCCAGCTTCAGCGATTTTTGCAATTCGTTCCAGTCATTGGCAGCAGAGAACTGGAAGGAAAGGCGGCCAAAGGAAGTTTTGGCTTTGGGGATGACCAGTGAGATACACCTGCTGGAGCGCGTGCTACGGATGGGTGTTGTTATCGTGATCAATGAGCTGAGATAAGGCGGAGCTTTACCTAGCAAAGACTTATAGATGACCTGGAGCCAGTGGGTCTGGCGATCAATATGTAGCGAGGGCCAGCCGACTAGAGCATACAGGTCGCAGTGGTGGGTGGTATTGGACTTTGCTGACAAAACGGATGGCCCTGTGATAGACTGCATCCAGTTTGCTGAGTATTGGAAGCTATTTTGTAAATGACATCGCCAAAGTCACGGATTGTTAGGATAGTCAGTTTTACGAGGGTATGTTTGGCGGCGTGTGTGAAGGAGGCTTTGTTGCGAAATTTTGGATTGGAGATGTTTAATATGAGTCTGGAAGGAGAGTTTACAGTCTAGCCAGACACCTAGGTATTTGTAGTTGTCCACATATTCTAAGTCAGAACTGTCCAGAGTAGTGATGGTAGGCGGGTGCGGGCTGCGAACGGTTGAAAAGCATTCATTTGATTTTACTAGAGTTTAAGAGCAGTTGAAGGCCACGGAAGGGATGTTGTATGGCATTGAAGCTCATTTGGAGGTTAGTTGACACAGTGTCCAAAGAAGGGCCAGAAGTATACAGAATGGTGTCGTCTGAGGTGGATCAGGGAATCACCAGCAGCAAGAGCGACATTGTTGATATAAACAGAGAAAAGAGTCGACCCAAGAATTGAACCCTGTGGCACCCCCATAGAGACTGCCAGAGGTCCGGACAACAGGCCCTCCGATTTGACACACTGATCTCTCTGATGTCTGAGAAGTAGTTGGTGAACCAGGCGAGGCAGTCATTTGAGAAACCAAGGCTGTTGAGTCTGCTGATAAGAATACGGTGATTGACAGAGTAAAAAGCCTTTGGCCAGGTCGATGATGACGACTGCACAGTACTGTCTTTTATCAATGGCGGTTATTATATCGTTTAGTACCTTGAGCGTGGCTGAGGTGCACCCGTGTCCAGCTCGGAAAACGGATTGCACAGCGGAGAAGGTACGGTGGGATTCGAAATGGTCAGTGATCTGTTTATTAACTTGGCTTTTGAAAACTTAGAAAGGCAGGGCAGGATGCATATAGGACTATAACAGTTTGGGTCTAGAGTGTCACCCCCTTTGAAGAGGGGGATGACCGCAGCAGCTTTCCAATCTTTAGGGATCTCGGATGATACGGAAGAGAGGTTGAACAGACTGGTAATAGGAGTTGCAACAATGGCGGCCGATAATTTTAGAAAGAGAGGATCCAGATTGTCTAACCCAGCTGATTTGTACGGGTCCAGGTTTTGCAGCTCTTTCAGAACATCTGCTTTCTGGATTTGGGTGAAGGAGAAGCTGGGGAGGCTTGGGCAAGTAGCTGGAGCTGTTGGCCCGGAGTTGGGGTAGCCAGGTAGAAAGCATGGCCAGCCGTAGAAATTCTCAATTATCGTGGATTTATCGGTGGAAAAGCATTCATTTAGACAGGTTACCTTTTCGTTCTTGGGCACAGGGACTATGGTGGTCTGCTTGAAATGTCAGTGAAGAGTACGCGTCCTGTTAATCCGTCACAGCCTTGTGAATGTTAACCTGTATAAAGGTCTTACTCACATCGGTTATGGAGAGTGAGATCACACTGTCGTCCGGAACAGTTGATGCTCTCATGCGTCACTATTTTTCATTTATGCTAAACTCATTCTGAATCAATAGGCTTTATAATTGTTTTCCCACATAAGACTTATGACTTATGTCCAGAATATCTTCTCCTTTTAGGCAAAATGTGTCCCACCTCAGTTGGTAATTGTTGATTTTTGTCTCTTTATGTGAGCGAGCGTCACAAGTTTAATCTGGTGACGTGCAACTTTGTCATGAAGTTAATATTTATTCTACTGTTAGATATAGTAACTGTTGCAAGGGTGACTGACAGACACACCTTACCGCCACCTTACATTATTGACCCACAACACATCCCTGCATCCAATGTCCCCTCAAATATTTTTCGGCAATGAGCAAATTTCAGGTCTGCAGAGCACAAACTTGAATGTTGTGAAAATAAATTCTGTGCAACTTCCAGCATGAGTTTACTGTGAACACTGAGGCTGTAGCTGCTTTAAGTTAGTTTCAGACAGTGGTCAAGTAGGCTACTGTGACTATTTGATCATCATGTAGATCTACCAGAGTGGCCTATCATAAAAAACAATGGAGAAAATACATCCCATTACATTTTGAAAATGGAAATAGCTGTTCTATCATTCAGTCTACAGTAGCAGCCATGTGTGGTGCCATGTGTGGTAAAAAAAAACATGTTGGCTTGACATGAACCTGTTTATGAACTTGTCCTTCAGACAAGGAAAAGGTTGTGTTGTTGTATACAAGAAACCACTTTCCAAAATAAAATGCATTATTATTCCCATATCATTTTTACAGAGACTCAGATAAATTACCCCCCTCTGCCTATTGGCAACTTAGCTTATTCCAAATACAGCAATAAAAAGCTCTTACCCAACTCTCTTTCAAAGATGTGTAGAAATGTACACGTTTTGTGCTCTTGTAGGAAGCATTGCACTCCTCAATTGCTAACTACAAATGATCTATAACTGGGCTAATAACTCACTAGCTAGCAAAGGTTATGAACAAATGTGCTCACGTGGCGTCATGCAGCTCTCACTTTGATCTCAAAACAAGCGCATCTACTCACTACCGCTCATGCTGTTAACACAGTCCAGTTCAAAGTAAATGGCACAGATCCATTTATGGCAATGGTCTATTTACATATAGGCCTACTGCAGCTCTGATTGGTAATGCCACACCGGTTTGTGTGGAGTATGGGCTGAGTCGTGTGTGTCAATGCATAGAATCCTACTCTGATCCGTTCTGCCTAGAACAAAATCTCTTGCATATTAGTTTGGAATACTAAGTCTTGAATAGTTTGTTTTTTGTTTTGGTATGTTGCATTGAAAGTGGATAATATTGCGTTGATTCGATCACAGTTCCCACAGTAAAGGGAAACGTTGATAGTGTCAACAAAGGGGGAAAACTCTAGAAAGTTGAATCTCGTGCTTCTCTGCACGGGCTGATATGTTTCTGCATGGCAGTCCTGGGGGAGTTTAGAGGGAACATTACCTGCAGCCATTATGTAGTTAATCTAACCTGGTTAGTTTAGTTAGGTGAAAGAGCATCGTGGGGAGGGAGCATCATGGCCTTCAATAGGCTTGTCTGTGCATATTGGTGATGAATTAAACAGGATAAAGCAAAAGCAGTGTTCTGTATTCATTTATAAGAAGCAATGATATTATCATGTCAAATATGTTTGTTTCAGTGTGGTTTCTATGGTTATAATGTTTGTATTGAAACACTTGTCAGCAATACACAACCTTCTCGTGACCGGGGATCATGAGAGTAAACCACCATTCCTTCCATCATTGGAGTTGTGACATTTCCCCTTACTGTTAAAATAAAGGGGAAATGTAATTTAAAGACACGACCCCATGTTTGAAGGTTTTCAAGGGAAAACAATATTCGCTTTCAGTCTTAACAAATAGGCAGTCTTATAGGAAGATGTCATGACATGTCTTAACTATGTGTTCAAGACATGAAATCTCATATCATGTGCCATAGTGTAGTTAACGACAGAGCTGGGAAAGAAGTTGTTTTCCCCTTTAAATTTACCCAAATAAAAATGGTGTGAAATAGAACAATGCAATTTTCCCAGCAGAAAATGTTTCATTTGAAAGTACACCATGTTTGTTTTCATCAGTCTTTACATTGTATTTGTATATGTCCTAATATTTGTTCATAATTTTGCACTGAATGTCCCTGTTCCCACTGCGATGACCTTAAATCTGTTAAATGTATTAACTTTCCTGTCACATTTTCTCTGCTTAACAAACGTGTGTGTACAGGAGTGTGTGTTTGAGGAGATCGAGGCCAAGCGGAGTGTCTTCCAGGTGGTGGAGAGTCATGTGGGAGAGGGAGTGATCCTCAGTAGCTCCACCTCCTGCCTGTTGCCTAGCAACATCTTCTCCCAGGTCCAGAACCGGAAGCGCTGCATTATATCTCACCCGGTCAGTACTGCGCTACCACAAACACCAAGCCTGTGTCCAATATGGCACCCTATACAGGGCACTACTTTTGGCCAAAACCCTGCACAGAATAGGGAACAGGATGCCATTTAAGATTTGCACCAGCTCTCTTTCTCCCTGTCCGAGCCAGAACCAAACTTTATGTTTGCACAAGAGAATGACCCATCCATTCCAGTTGTGGCATTTGTAACCTTCACGTTCTAACCCTTCTGTTACAACACTACATTTTATTGCACTCCAGTCCTTGTCTAGTCTTCCCCCAGTCTCCTAACAACTGGCTAACCACAGAAATTCCACCCTTATCATCACCTTGACGCTGAAACACAAACACGTGCAGTCCTTCTATGGCCGGAGAGAGACGAGTTCACCTTTACCTGGGAAAGTGAGCGTACGTGCATGTAGCCTAATCCCCCAATGGTTTTACCTCAGTGCCACTCCTATCAGAGAGGCCTTCACAGAGGACAATGTGTGAGATAATCCCTGCTCATCGATAGCCCCTGTGTGTTTAATGGCTTACAGAGTAATGCGGTCCAACATATTAGTTTCCTTCCCCTTGTCTCCTCTCCCTCATCTGCACTGATGTGAGGGAGCTGTACTAGTCTATGTCCACTGTATTTTTTATACATTTTTAATCATCTGGATTTATTTGCCCCCCCCCAGAAAATCAGCTCTAAGTGATTTTAATTTAAGAAATCTGCTCCCAAGTATTCCCACGCATAATAAAGAGACGTGATTGTTTACACATGTAAGCAAGGTTTGAAATGATTATAATTTAGTCAAATCTGTTTGGGCATCTTGCAGTCAATTTGCAGTCTACAAATTATTTGTAATAATTATGTTTCGGCCCGCAGCTGAATCTAGTTGATGATCCCTGGAATAGAGAAAATGACGAGGTGGTCTATTGATATGGAGATGTTCTCTCTGTTGTTGTTTTGAGCTGACGGGTTTCGCCCCCTACAGGTGAACCCGCCCTACTACGTGCGTCTGGTGGAGCTGGTGCCACACCCAGAGACGTTGGCGGGGGTGATGGACACTACCCACGCCCTGATGACTGCCGTAGGCCAGGCTCCCGTCAGGCTGAAGAAAGAGATTGACGGCTTCGCCCTAAACCGTGTGCAGTACGCCATCATCGCCGAGTCCTGGAGGCTGGTCAAGGTGGGAGGCAGACTGAATACTGTGCAACATACCCTCCTCTCTTATCACTGTATTGGTCTCTTCGGTAGTTGAGAACCAAGGGATTATGTATCATGAGTGGAGGTGGATTTGGCTGATGTTGACACTGGCCCTCAGACCTAGCAGCTTTGAACTTTGGATCCTTAATACCGGTAGTTCTGCTGATGGTCGTGTTTAAATAGGAGTGGAGGGGAAAGTGTCTGTCAGCTGCCTTCAGGTTTCCATGCTGTCTATCTAAAACTGTAACAATGGGGCTAAATGGACCTCCAGCTCTATATACCACCACACGGATGGAGGATGTGAAGGGATGAATCCTTCCTGGAGACACAGGCACTCAACTTAATTGATTGATTGATTTCATTGGGAGATGTGTTTGAGTTACATGTGCACATCTCAAGTCGAGATTCGTCCCGATGTGTTTTATATCCTAGTGCTTGTTTAAAGAGCTGAACTCTTAGGGCTGGTTTTCAGATCTGAGATTAAGCCTAGTCCTGGACTAAAAACAAGCTCAATGGAGAAATCTATTGAAAGTGCTTTTTAGTCCAGGAATACGATGAATCCCCATCACTTAATCACTCTGGTTTAACAGGCCTACTGTATGGAGAGCCAACAATGTCCCTTTGATTTTCTATTTACAATCCCACCCCGATAGACTATTGAACAGGTCATATCACTGTACCACCCTGATACTGAGGCTAATGCCTTGAATGGTACACCACTGTATTCTGCTGCAGGGAGGATAATGTGTAAGAAATCCCATCACTCATCCCAGTGTTGACAGAGAAAAGGGCTAATGGCAGCAATCTAGAGCTTACGTCAATCAGAGAGCTCTATTATCTCAGACAGAAGATCAACCACAGTCCCTCTGTCTTTGTCCGCACACAAATATAATGGAGCATTTACAATCCCCTGATTACAAAATGTTTTTTTTCTGTCTTTTTGGGGGGGGGGGGGTAGATTTACAATGGACTCCCCACATTCAGCTGCCTGACACAGTACGCTTTGTCTCTGCAGTACAGTTACAGTACACCTGTATCAGATGCTCCCGGACCGGTCTGAACTGGTCTCCCAGACCCATCCAGCCCTCACGGCTCGGGTACTGCTATCATGTAAAAAAAACAGTAGCTATCCAGGACAAGAGAAGCACTTACAGCAGGAGCTGCTTTTGCCACAAGAGCAGGCTAGGAATCAGCCAAAATATACATTTTTACAAAAACCACAGCTGTTTGTATGTAACCTTTACACTCAGTACAGTTAACGAGGCGTCATGCATTATGTTTATGTCTTGGTATGCAATAGCCTACCAACCTCCTCTCATTTTCACTCAAATGGACTGTGTGGGTAGAGTGAGCCAAGAGTGAGAAAGCTGTGGAAACTGTCTTAATAGGGGGGTGTGGAGACAGTAAGGGGAAGATGTGTCCTTGTGAAAAGCCTGGCCATTGACGGGACAGAACTAGAGACCGTTTCAAGGTGACCAGTCAGTCAGTCACCCTGCTTGCCTTAATCTCTACTCTGTCAACACAGGCACCGACACCATGACTGTTTTTCCACTGGCTGGCCTGGGCAGATGATAAGAAAACGAGAGAGCAGAGTGGTTGTGTGTGTGTATGAGGATGTGACGGGTGCCTAGTTTTGGTAAGGCTGTGGTTGAGTTGAGAGTTGCACAGATTGAAGATGAAGCCTTTGAGGGCAGCGGTGTCTGCAGGCTTCAGCCATCACCTGGTTCAACAAACTTTCTCCATTCCTGTTGGCCTCCTGTAATCTCCTCGTGGTTATTACAGTAGCGTCTTTGTAAAGTGAAGTATTTATTGATGTGAACCCTGGACTGTATGATGTGAACAGTGAATTGTAAGACTTTCCATGTGGTGACAGTGTCACTTCCCTATCCTGGTCATCCATATCAGCAGAAAGAGAGCTAAGGTTTCCCAATAATATCATTTCCACATTCTTAAGGGAAGTGAAAGCACAAATCCTTGCAGATGTATGTTACAAAGAGCAAAGATCAGAATCACATGGTAAGGAGTGCTGAAGTCACTTTGTCAGGTCACTGTCACTCATTTGGCGACTCCAATTAGCATTGATCTTCGTGACCGTTAAGAGTCAATGGACCCCTACCCCAGAGGAGAATTCTTCTACTTCCACGGTCTTCCTTGACCTGAAGCATACAACAACAGGGTTTACATCCCAGTTGAATGCACACAGACCATCAGAACAGGCCGACATACTCCATTCAGTTTGTATGTGCATTAGTGTGTAACACTGAAGTTTCTTTAAAGAGTTACCCAGATGGGTTAAGTGAGCCTTCAGAGTGAAAAATCACAGCTCTCGTGAGCTCAGTCAGTCCACTCAACAAAGCGGTGTGGTCACGCTCCAATGGAGTCTGTTACTGAGAATGCCGGTGTTGTTTTTAGTTCAGAGAAACAGTGCAGGGAACTGAGCGTCTTCACCTTGCATCCATTCCCCACGCCCTATACATCCTATCTATGTGTAGATATTTACATCTTTACACTGCCCTGTAGAAATTCAGACGCATGTCTTTATGACATTCCTTACTAAAACAGTGCAGGCAGTGATTTGTACTTCCTTCTGGTTAAGGCTGGCCATATAGGTGCACCAGATTACCTACTCTGCATTAGGCCGAAGAGCATGTCCTCTAGCTAGTGATTTATATGGGGTAATGTTTAGTATCCCAGTATTGACTGAACATGACTGGCAGTTAAAGAAGTTGTATGGAACCTTTGTGGAGGAATAGTGCTATACTTAAGCAATACGCCCTGACGAGGTGTGGTATATGTCCAATACCATGGCTAAAGGGCTGTTCTTAAGCATGATGCAACGCAGAGTAAAGCCAGCATCAACTCAGCCTTTACCTAGATACACACATCTCATGCATGACAATGTAAGCTCACTGAGTGCGTCTCACTCTGATGTCACAGTTTAGGAATCTGGTCTATTCTGCATGGTTTGTCCTCTCATTTCGTCATAAGCTGGAAACGTGTTATACTGTACTGTTAACACCAAGGGGTTGGGCTACCTGGTAACTAATAGGAAATGATATGGCATCTATAGAAATGTACTAGTCACATAGCCTACGTAGAATAATTCTACTTAGGTGGTAACTACCTGGTATCTAGAGGTGCCCTCCCAAAAGAAAAATTCTTAATATGTTATAATTTTATCTTGTAAGTAGATAGGCCTACCTGGTCATTGCTGTAAAATGTTCAGAAAGCTGAGTGTTATGGTCTTATGTAGGCTTAATAATGGAGAGTTCAAGTGAAGTGTCACTAATATTACATAGACAGACACACAGAACATGGCCTTTGAGTCCAAGCCAGCGTGGGAAAGCGGAGTGGCTGAGAAGACAGCCGGTAGCTCCCGGTGATTACAGCAGAGGAAAGCCCCCCCGCCCCCGCCTGGACGCCGTCTCGCGATGCCAAGATAACGGGCCCGTTGTTGGCCCGCAGGAAGCGAACAAAGACGACCCTGTCCCCGTTCCCCTCTACTCTCTAGATCTGTGTGCAAGCTTTGATTTCGCCCTGGTTAGCCAACAGGTATCTGTTGAGCAGTAATCTGAATGGAGAACAGCAGGCCCTGTCCCAGGCCTGGCACTGCCCTCACAGCCTCCTCTGTACCCTCCCATTATCCTGGGACACCGAATGGGATGATTGGGGAAACCCAATCTGGTGGGAGTAGCCTTAATGCTGCTCTACTCTGGTGAGATGAAATAAGAAGGGTATTCTAGTCTACTGCTCCCTCAGCGCTCATGACAGACTGACAAGTCGTTGGTGGGCAGGTAGAGCACTTCAGTGGGGGGGGGGTCTTGAGTCTTTTGTTGAATCTGAGTTCATTGCTTCCTCTCGTTTCAGGACGGTGTCATTTCAGTCAAGGACATTGACCTGGTGATGTCAGAGGGGCTGGGAATGCGTTACGCATTTATTGGTCCCATGGAAACCATGCACCTCAACGCACCTGAAGGTCAGTTCCTCCTTTTGACTTACACAAAGAGAGAACGCCCCCAAAGAATAAATATTTATATACTGTCCTCTTTGTCCTGTGTGATTGTGACAAATTAACAATGTACGATGGTCAGATGGTTGTGTGAAGGGCAGAGTTTATGACCAGACCATGATATTAGGATTGAGGTTGCTCTGCCAGACCCTGAAAGCTGATAAAAGGAGGGGGAACTGTGGCTACCATCACATGTCTCAGTACCCTCATACCATATAATTTCACCACCAATCCAAGATGGCGTAGCAGTCAGGCGTCTTTGTCTTCGTCTTGTCCCTTGTATATCTTTTTTCTTTGCATAGATTTTTTTTTTTTAATTTTCTCAACTTCAACATACTCTCCTGCAACCCGCCTCACCCAATGTGGTATGGATCTGCTATTTTCTTTACTTTAGAACCGGAACCCTCAACAGAAGCTAGCCAGCTAACTAACTACTAGCTAGTAACTACTAGCTAGCCACTGCTAGCGGTCATCAGCTAACCTTTATCCCGGACAACTACTGCCAGTCTGCACAGTGCGATTCAACCCAGAGCATATCGGACTTCTTCTTCTCCATATCTCCAGATTCCTACCGCAAGCTCTGAACTTTTTCACCTGGATCATCGCAGCTAGCCAGCTGCTATCTGAGTGTTTACTCCTGGCTAACGTTTCTGTCCCGAAGCAAGCACCAATTAGCCTGGAGCTAGCCTATGCTAGGCCCATTTCCCGGCTAGCTGAAGAGGTCCATCAGCCAATTTCTTGGGCTACTATACCTATTTTGCCAATTGGCCTGGACCCTTTTACTACACGGAGCCCTTCTGATCCATCACGACTGGTCTGCCGACGTAACTGCTCCATCGCGATGTCCCTCTAAGGCCCTTCTGCTAGCCCCGGCCCTCTAACTGTCTGAATCGCCGTGCCTCCAGCTCGCCTAGCTACTCACTAGACCCTATGATCACTTGGCTACACATGCCTCTCCCTAATGTCAATATTCCCTGCCCATTGCTGTTTTGGTTAGTGATTATTGTTTTATTTCACTGTAGAGCCTCCAGCCCTGCTCAATATGCCTTAGCTAAGCCATTTGTCCCACCTCCCACACATGCGGTGACCTCACCTGGTTTACATGGTGTCTCTAGAGACAATACCTCTCTCATTGCCACTCAATGCCTAGGTTTACCTCCACTGTATTCACATCCTACCGTACCTTTTGTCTGTACATTATGCCTTGAATCTATTCTACCGCGCCCAGAAACCTGCTCCTTTTACTCTCTGTTCCGAATGTACTAGACGACCAATTCTTATAGCCGTTAGCCGTACCCTTATCCTACTGTTCCTCTGGTGATGTAGTGGTTAATCCAAGCCTTGGTTTCATGCACGTTAACACTAGAAGCCTCCTCCCTAAGTTTGTTTTATTCACTGCTTTAGCACACTCTGCCAACCCAGATATCCTAGCCGTGTCTGAATCCTGGCTTAGGAAGGCCAACAAAAAACCTTACATTTCCATCCCTTACTAACATTTTCCGACAAGATAGAACTGCCAAAGGGGGCGGAGTTGCAATCTACTGTAGAGAGAGCCTGCAGAGTTCTGTCTTACTATCCAGGTCTGTGCCCAAACAATTTGAGCTTCTACTTTTTTTACCTTTCCAGAAACAAGTCTCTCACTGTTGCCGCTTGCTATAGACCACCTTCTTCCCCCAGCTGTGCCCTGGACACCATATGTGAATTGATTGTCCCTCATCTATCTTCAGAGCTCGTGCTGTTAGGTGACCTAAACTGGGACATGCTTAACACCCCAGCCATCCTACAATCTAAGCTTGATGCCCTCAATCTCACACAAGTTATCAATGAACCTACCAGTTACAACCCCAAATCCGTAAACACGGGCACCCTCATAGATATTATCCTAACCAACCTGCCCTCCAAATACACCTCTGCTGTCTTCAACCAGGATCTCAGCGATCATTGCCTGCATCCGTAATGGGTCTGCGGACAAACGACCACCCCTCATCACTGTCAAACGCTCCCTAAAACACGTTAGCAAGCAGGCCTTTATAATCGACCTGGCCTGGGTATCCTGGAAGGATATTGACCTCACTCCGTCAGTAGAGGATGCCTGGTTATTCTTTAAAAGTGCTTTCCTCACCATCTTAAATAAGGTCACTCCAGACCTGACTGCCCTGGACCAGCACAAAAACATCCTGTGGCGTACTGCATAAGCATCGAATAGCCCCCGCGATATGCAACTTTTCAGGGAAGTTAGGAACCAATGTACACAGGCAGTTAGGAAAGCAAAGGCTAGCTTTTTCAAGCAGAAATTTGCATCCTGTAGCACAAACTCCAAAAAGTTCTGGGACACTGTAAAGTCCATGGAGAATAAGAGCACCTCCTCCCAGCTGCCCACTGCACTGAGGCTAGGAAACACTGTCACCATCGATAAATCGACACTATGCAATCTGGTTTCCGAGCTGGTCATGGGTGCACCTCAGCCACGCTCAAGGTCCTAAACTATATCATAACCGCCATCGATAGACAATACTGTGCAGCTGTATTCATCGACCTGGCCAAAGGCTTTCGACTCTGTCAATCACCACATTCTTAACGGCAGACTCAACAGCCTTGGTTTCTCAAATGACTGCCTTGCCTGGTTCACCAACTACTTCTCAGACAGAGCTCAGTGTGTCAAATCGGAGGGCCTGTTGTCAGGACCTCTGGCAGTCTCTATGGGGGTGCCACAGGGTTCAATTCTCGGGCCGACTCTTTTCTCTGTATACATCAATGATGTCGCTCTTGCTGCTGGCGATTCTCTGATCCACCTCTACGCAGATGACACCATTCTGTATACTTCTGGCCCTTCTTTGGACACTGTGTTAACTAACCTCCAGACAAGCTTCAATGCCATACAACTCTCCTTCCGTGGCCTCCAACTGCTCTTAAATGAAAGTAAAAGTAAATGCATGCTCTTCAACCGATCGCTGCCCGCACCTGCCCGCCCGTCCAGCATCGTTACTCTGGACGGTTCTGACTTAGAATATGTGGACAACTACAAATACCTAGGTGTCTGGTGAGACTGTAATCTCTCGTTCCAGACTCACATTAAGCATCTCCAATCTACAATCTAGAATCGGCTTCCTATTTCGCAACAAAGCATCCTTCACTCATGATGCCAAACACACCCTCGTAAAACTGACTATCCCGCCGATCCTTGACTTTGACGATGTCATTTACAAACTAGCCTCCAACACTCTACTCAACAAATTGGATGCAGTCTATCACAGTGCCATCAATTTTGTCACCAAAGCCCCATATACTACCCACCACTGCGACCTGTATGCTCTCGTTGGCTGGCCCTCGCTTCATACTCGTCCAAACCCCACTGGCTCCAGGTCATCTAAGTCTTTTCTAGGTAAAGCCCAGCCTTATCTCAGCTCACTGGTCACCATAGCAGCACCCACCCGTATCACACGCTCCAGCGGGTATTTTTCACTGGTCACCCCCAAAGCCAATTCCTTCTTTGGCTGCCTTTCCTTCCAGTTCTCTGCTGCCAATGACTGGAACGAATTGCAAAAATCACTAAAGCTGGAGACTCATATCTCCCTCACTAGCTTTAAGCACCAGCTGTCAGAGCAGCTCACAGAACATTGCACCTGTACATACCCAATCTGTAAATAGCCCAACCAACTACCTCATCCCCATACTGTTCTTTAAAAAAAATGTTTTGCTTCTTTGCAGTATCTCTACTTGTACATTCATCTTCTGCACATCTATCACTCGTGTTTAACTGCTATATTGTAATTATTTCACCACTATGGCCTATTTGCCTTATACCTCCCTTATCTTACCTCATTTGCACACACTGCATATAGACTTTTTCTATTGTGTTATTGACTGTATGTTTGTTTATTCCATGTGTAACTCTGTGTTGTTTGTGTCGCACTTTGATTTATCTTGGCCAGGTCGCAGTTGTAAATGAGAACTTGTTCTCAACTAGGCTACCTGGTTAAATAAAGGTGAAATAAAAATGAATAAATAAAAATATATTGGTGGATGACGTGGGTGTGTGTTTTAGAGAGAGAGAGTGGGTGGTTGCGTGTGTGTGTGTATGTGCGTGCGCCCACGAGTGATTCTCTGAGAGTCTGAAACATCAAGTAGATGGAGAATATGAAAGGGCATTGTGAACACTAGAAGTTGACCCTGCTCTAGCAGCACCACCGTGATCAGAGAGAGAGAACACTTTGACAGAACAGAGAGAACACGGTTGACAGGAGAGAGAGAACGCATTTGACAGGATAGAGAGAGCACGGTTGACAGAACAGAGGGAACACGGTTGACAGAAGAGAGAGAACACGGTTGACAGAAGAGAGAGAACACGGTTGACAGAACAGAGGGAACACGGTTGACAGAACAGAGGGAACACGGTTGACAGAACAGAGGGAACACGGTTGACAGAACAGAGGGAACACGGTTGACAGAACAGAGGGAACACGGTTGACAGAACAGAGGGAACACGGTTGACAGAACAGAGGGAACACGGTTGACAGAACAGAGGGAACACGGTTGACAGAACAGAGGGAACACGGTTGACAGAACAGAGGGAACACGGTTGACAGAACAGAGAGAACACGGTTGACAGAACAGAGGGAACACGGTTGACAGAACAGAGGGAACACGGTTGACAGAAGAGAGAGAACGCGTTTGACAGAAGAGAGAACGCGTTTGACAGGAGAGAGAGAACGCGTTTGACAGAAGAGAGAGAACGCGTTTGACAGGAGAGAGAGAACGCGTTTGACAGGAGAGAGAGAACGCGTTTGACAGGAGAGAGAGAACGCGTTTGACAGGAGAGAGAGAACGCGTTGACAGAAGAGAGAGAACGTGTTGACAGAGAGAGAGAGAACGTGTTGACAGAAGAGAGAGAACGCGTTGACAGAAGAGAGAGAACGTGTTGACAGAAGAGCGAGAGTGCGTTGACAGAAGAGAGAGAACTCGTTGACAGAAAGAGAGAATGCGCTGACAGAAGGGAGAGAATGCGCTGACAGAAGAGAGAGAATGCGCTGACAGAAGAGAGAATGCGCTGACAGAAGAGAGAGAATGCGCTGACAGAAGAGAGAGAACTCGTTGACAGAAAGAGCGAGAGCGCGTTGACAGAAGAGAGAACTCGTTGACAGAAAGAGAGCGCGTTGACAGAAGAGCGAGAGCGCGTTGACAGAAGAGAGAGAACTCGTTGACAGAAGAGAGAACGCGTTGACAGAAGAGAGAGAACGCGTTGACAGAAGAGCGAGAGCGCGTTGACAGAAGAGAGAGAACTCGTTGACAGAAAGAGAGAATGCGCTGACAGAAGGGAGAGAATGCGCTGACAGAAGGGAGAGAATGCGCTGACAGAAGAGAGAGAATGCGTTGACAGAAGAGAGAGAATGCGCTGACAGAAGAGAGAATGCGCTGACAGAAGAGAGAGAATGCGCTGACAGAAGAGAGAGAATGCGCTGACAGAAGAGAGAGAATGCGCTGACAGAAGAGAGAGAATGCGTTGACGGAAGAGAGAGAATGCGTTGACAGAAGAGAGAGAGCGCGTTGACAGAAGAGCGAGAGAGAGCGTGTTGACAGAACTAAGCTGTCTTTTGATCAACACAAATGAAGAAACTGCCTCACACCAGTCATCTAAACCACTGTCACCAGGGGAGAATACATGTTGTACAGTACTCACACATTCTACTTTACCTGTTTTGATCTCTTAATAATCTTTTTATACCAGTCCTCTGGTGTTAGTCCATGGTCATATTCCCAAGTGGCAAAATAACAGAGGCCTTTTTAGCCACATTCTAACAGTGGTACTTCAGTGAAGCATGTAATTTCTATGTGAATTGTGTGGTTTCATGTCTCCCTTTGCTTGCAATAAACATTCAATAAAAAACAGTGGCATGTGTTACATTATGTTGCTCAGGTCCTCCAAAGGTTACGCAGGTCCACTCCTGTTATCACTGTAGGTCCTCTAGTCCAGTGGTTCCGAACCAGGTGTACTAGGACCCCTGGGAGTACTTGAGAACACTCATGAGACAATAGGTCAAATGCATATGAGGGGGTACTTCAGGGGTACTCTGGGCAGAGCAAAATTCAGCTGTTGGTACAGTAACCCAAAAAGGTTGGGAACCTCTGGTCTAGTCCAATCAGATAGTAAAACACTCAACAGTTCACTCTCTGCTCTGCTCTGGCTGATTGACTATAATTTCCAAACAGGGCACAGAAGAGCCCTTACACCCAGAAAGCTGAGTCATGTTATCAGACAGAAGGAGCCTTACACTTATTTTGTTCAGACTATTGAAGCAGACAGTGGTGGAAAAAGTACCCAATTGTCATACTTGAGTAAATGTATAGATACCTTAATAGAAAGTTACTGAAATAAAAGTCACCAATTAAAATAGTAAAATATTAATTGAGTAAAAGTCTAAATGTGTTTGGTTTTAAATATACTTAAGTATCAAAAGTAAATTGAATTGCTAAAATATACTTAAGTATCAAAGTAAAAGTATAAATAATTTCAAGTTCCTTATATTAAGCAAACCAGACGGAACCATTTTCTTGTTTTAAAATGTATGGATTGCCAGGGTCACACTCCAACACTGATATTATTTACAAAAGATGCAATTGTGTTTAGTGAGACCGTCAGAACATAGGCAGTGGGGATGACCACGTGTTCTCTTGATAAGTGCATGAATTTCACAGTTTTCCTGTTCTGTTAAGCATTAAAAATGTATGGTGTAAAAAGTACAATATTTTCTTTAGGAATGTAGTGAAGTAAAAGTTGTCAAAAATATAACTAATTAAGTACAGATACTACTTAAGTAGTACTTTAACGTATTTTTTACTTAAGTACATTACACTAGTGGAAGTAGAGGAGAGAAAGAATATTTGAAAACAGCCTGTCAGGTGAGGTCTCTCACACCAAAAACAAAACTCTGTGAGAGAGCTTAGTTGGACGTAGCTGCCAGTTATCACACTGAAGTGTTAGCTTTAGTCTGTCCCTGTAATGTTCATGTACACATTCAGTGTTCAACTTGGAAGTAAGAAACAAATTAACAAGCTTTTTACACCTAAGAAAGAAGTTGACTAGATTTAATGCTTAAACCCCCTTACTAAATGCATTCAAATACACTGAACAAAAATATAAATGCAACATGTAAAGTGTTGGTCCCATGTTTCATGACCTGAAATAAAAGATCCCAGAAATGTTCCATACTCTCAAAAAGCTTATCTCTCATTGTGTGTACAAATTTGTTCACATCCCTGTGCATTTCTCCTTTGCCAAGACAATCCATCCATCTGACAGGTGTGGCACATCAAGAAACTGATTAAACAGCATGATCATTACACAGGGGCACCTTGTGCTGGGGACAATAAGGCCACACTAAAATGTGCAGTTTTGTCACACAACACAATGCCACAGATGTCTCAAGTTTCTAGGGAGCGCGCAGTAGGCATGCTGACTGCAGCAATGTCCAACAGAGCTGTTGCCAAATAATTGAATGTTAATTTCTCTACCATAAGTCTCCTTCCAGCATCATTTTAGAGAATTTGGCAGTACGTCCAACCGGCCTCACAACCGCATACCACGTATAATCATGCCAGCCCAGGACCCCACATTCGTCTTCTTCACCTGAGGGATCGTCTGAGACCAGTCACCCGGACAGTTAATGAAACTATGGGTTTGCACACCCAAAGAATTTCTGCACAAATTGTCAGAAACCATTTAAGGGAAGCTCATCTGCGTGCTTGTCGTCCTCACCAGGGTCTTGACCTGACTGCAGTTCAGCGTCGTAACCAACTTCAGTGGGCAAATGCTCACCTTTGATGTCTGCTGGCACACTGGAGAACTGTGCTCTTCATGGATGAATCCTGGTTTCAACTGTACCGGGCAAATGGCAGACAGCGTATATGGATGGCATTGTGTGGGTGAGCGGTTTCAACGTTGTGAGCATAGTGCCCCGTGGTGGCGGTGGGGTTATAGTATGGGCAGGCATTCGCTACAGACAACGAACACGATTGCATTTCATCAATGGCAATTTTAATGCACAGAGATACCGTGATGAGATCCTGAGGCCCATTGTCCTGCCATTCATCCGCCGCCATCACCTCATGTTTCAGCATGATAATGCACAGTCCCATGTCGCAAGGATCTGTACACAATTCATGGAAGCTGAAAATGTCCCAGTTCTTCCATGGCCTGCAGACTTACCAGACATGTCACCCATTGAGCATGTTTGGGATGCTCTGGATCGATATGTACAACAGCTTGTTCCAGTTCTCGCCAATGTCTAACAACTTCGCACAGCCATTGAAGAGGAGTGGGACAACATTACACAGGCCACAATCAACAGCCTGATCAACTCCATGCAAAGGAGATGTCGAGCTGCATGAGGCAAATGGTGATCACACCAAATACTGACTGGTTTTCTGATCCAACCTCCTACCTTTTTTGTTTTGTTATCTGTGGCCAACAGATTTGTAGCATTTGTATTCCCAGTCATGTGAAATCCATATATTACAGTCTAATGAATTTATTTAAATTGACTGATTTCCTTATGAACTGTAACATCTTTGAAATTGTTGCATGTTGCGTTTTTATATTTTTGTTCAGTGTAGAATACAACTAGGCCTAAATTACTTTGAGCACTTTCGTTCTTGGTCATGGTGAGATGATACAAATCTGTTTTGTTACTCTATACTGAACCAAATACAGTAAGATCTGCCCTTTGCCTTAAAGTCTACCCATTCCTCTCTATCCGGTCCACTCCCCCAGGTCTGGAGGACTATCTCCAGCGCTACAGAGAGGGCATGAAGAGGGTTCTGAACACCTTTGGACCTGTTCCCGAATTCTCTGGGGAGGCAGCCGAGCGCATCAACAAAGTAAGCTTATGTGTTTGTGTTGTACTGTTTGTACCAACGCCTCTATATTCTAGGACTAGGTGGCTTCAGATTTTGCTCATCAAGTACAAGAAGGTATGAAACTGGTTTAGTTCAATGAGGGCAATGAAACATTGAGTCCGGCGAGCATTCAAAAGTTTTCCCCTTCTAGTACCATACCCTGTTAACTAGACGTTACTCAATCATATGCAGTCAGGCTGTTCAAACATCATTCTCCACATTCCAAAGGAAGCCGTCATGTGAGAACACCCTGGCCCTAAAAGCGTAAACTATTTCACAAGCATAAAATATTTCACATTGGACCGATTTTTAAATGCATAGTGTAACCAAGGAAATATTTCACTAGGATAACACCAAAATGAAATCCTAGCAGGTAAAACTATACTGAACAAAAATATAAACGCAACATTTAAGTGTTGGTCCCATTTTTCATGAGCTGAAATAACAGATCCCAGAAACATTCCATAAGCACGAAAAGCTTATTTCTCTCAAATGTTGTGCACAAATATGTTTTACACCCCAGTTAGTATGCATTTCTTCTTTTCCAAGATGTATTTATTTTTATTTCACCTTTATTTAACCAGGTAGGCTAGTTGAGAACAAGTTCTCATTTGCAACTGCGACCTGGCCAAGATAAAGCAAAGCAGTTCGACACATACAACAACACAGAGTTACACATGGAATAAACAAACATACAATCAATAATACAGTAGAAAAATATATATACAGCATGTGCAAATGAGGTAGGATAAGAGAGGTAAGGCAATAAATAGGCAATGGTGATGAAGTAATTACAATATAGCAATTAAACACTGGAATGGTAGGATGTGCAGAAGATGAATGTGCAACTAGAGATACTGGGGTGCAAAGGAGCAAGATAAATACATTTACATTTACATTTAAGTCATTTAGCAGACGCTCTTATCCAGAGCGACTTACAAATTGGATACATTAATACAGTATGGGGATGAGGTAGATTGGATGGGCTAATTTACAGATGCAGTGATCTGTGAGCTGCTCTGCCAGCTGGTGCTTAAAGCTAGTGAGGGAGGTAAGAGTCTCCAGCTTTAGTGATTTTTGCAGTTCATTCCAGTTATTGACAGCAGAGAACTGGAAGGAAAGGCGGCAAAGGAAGAATTGGCTTTGGGGACGACCAGTGAGATATACCTGCTGGAGCGCGTGCTACGGGTGGGTGCTGCTATGGTGACCAGTGAGCTGAGATAAGGTAGGGATTTACCTAGCAGAGACTTGTAGATGACCTGGAGCCAGTGGGTTTGGCGAAGAGTATGAAGCGAGGGCCAGCCAATGAGAGTGTACAGATTGCAGTGGTGGGTAGTATATGGGGCTTTGGTGACAAAACAGATGGCACTGTGATAGACTGCATCCAATTGGTTGAGTAGAGTGTTGGAGGCTACTTTGTAAATGACATTGCCGAAGTCGAGGATTGGTAGGATGGTCAGTTTTACGAGGGTATGTTTGGCAGCATGAGTGAAGGATGCGTTGTTGCGAAATAGGAAGCCAATTCTAGATTTAACTTTGGATTGGAGATGTTTGATGTGAGTCTGGAAGGAGAGTTTACAGTTTAACCAGACACCAAGGTATTTGTAGTTGTCCACATATTCTAAGTCAGAACCGTCCAGAGTAGTGATGCTGGATGGGTGGGCAGGTGCGGGCAGCGATCGGTTGAAGAGCATGCATTTAGTTTTACTTGCATTTAAGAGCAGTTGGAGGCCACGGAAGGAGAGTTGTATGGCATTGAAGCTCATCTGGAGGTTAGTTAACACAGTGTCCAAAGAAGGGCCAGAGGTATACAGAATGGTGTCGTCTGCGTAGAGGTGGATCAGAGAATCACCAGCAGCAAGAGCGACATCATTGATGTATACAGAGAAGAGAGTCGGCCCGAGAATTGAACCCTGTGGCACCCCCATAGAGATTGCCAGAGGTCCGGACAACAGGCCCTCCGATTTGATAAGATAATCCAACCACCTGATAGGTGTGGCATATCAAGAAACTGATTAAACAGCATGATCATTACACAGGTGCACCTTGTCCTGGGGACAATAAAAGGCCAATCTAAAATGTGCAGTTTTGTCACACAACACAATGCCACAGATATCTCAAGTTTTGAGGGAGTGTGCAATTGGCATGATGACTGCAGAGCTATTGCCAGACAATTGAATGTTAATTTCTCTACCATAAGCCATCTCCAACATCACTTTAGAGAATTTGGCAGTACCTCCAACTGGCCTCACAAGCGCAGACCATGTGTAACCACACCAACCCAGGACTTCCACATCTGTCTTCTTCACCTGTGGGATCGTCTGAGACCAACCACCCAGACAGCTGATGAAACTGTGGGTTTGCACTGAAGAATTTCTGCACAAACTGTCAGAAACCGTCTCAGGGAAGCTCATCTGCGTGTTCGCCACCCTTATCAGATGTGTCGCGCTGCATGAGACAAATGGTGGTCACACCAGATACTGACTGGTTTTCTGATCCACGCCCCTACCTTTTTTAAAGGTATCTGTGACCAACAGATGCATATCTGTATTCCCAGTCATGTGAAATCCATAGATTAGGGCCTAATACATTTATTTCAATTGACTGATTTCTTTGTAACTCAGTAAAACCTTCTTAAATTGTTGCATTTTATTTTTGATCAGTGTACAATTCAGAGAAGAAACAATGCATTCTCTCTACTCATCTTATTTCCCTCTCCCTCCCTTCTTCCTCTGATGTGTCCCTCCAGGAGATGTGTGAGCTGATCCCAGCTGACCAGCAGCCCCTGTCTGCCAGGAGAGAGAGAAGGGACCAGCTTCTCATGGGCCTGGCCAAGCTCAAGAAGTGACCCCAGGACTATCACCACCACTGATGAACAGGGTGGGCTGAGGTCTGGGACTCTGCTGTCCATCACTCAGCCAAAGAGCATGAGGATGATCTGATCTCTCAGTAGTACCTACACTGGGGATGTTACTGAATACTGTAGCCCTGAGTCCTCACACACAACCAACCATTATGGGATGATACTGTAGCCCTCACACACAATAAAGCAATCTAGGGATTGATTCCCATGCCATCTCAGAAATCTACCCACCACATGTTTTATGCAATCAACACATTGATCAGACAAGGGAATTATTGGTTTGGTCATACCACACTGGCTTCTTGAATTATGAATATGAAATGTTAATGTCAAAACCTTATGGGAGATTTCTTTATTAAAATGTTGAATTTCTCAAGAATGTTAAGATATTGTAATTTTTCAACAAACAGTATTATGTACTATATCTGGTATTTTCCTATGGTCTCCCAAAATAGCATCGTCGCTAGATCGATCTTAAATCAGCATGAGTCATGCCTACTTTGTGGTAATCTTGATTTCACAGAGGAAGTATCCATCATCACTTGACTGTACTGACTGTCTCATGACGACTTAGGCCTTGACCATGACTCTCAGTTCAGTTACATTACACAAGAGTATTGGAGGAAGGCCTCTTCTGTAGAGGGGAGTTTTGTTAAGATTCGCAACGCTCAGTCTGAACATTAACACGAGTCCCTTTCTGTATTGGAAGCATTAGGACATTTCATATCGTAAATAATAATAAAACAAAGTTATATTGATACACACCTTTTTATAGGGTTAGGGTTCCCACACGGACATATTTCATGTTACAGCGCTTGTTTACGGGAGACGCTGGACTGTGCTAATAGCTATCTGCGTCTCTGAACACCTGTGTGTAAATGGAAGACCGGCGCCACACACGTCACTGAAACGAGCTGCAACTATGCTAAACCCGGTTAACACAGTGTACACTAAGTGTGTATTTTGCATTTGTGAAATTATTTTGATGTGATATGAAAGTAAAGGGATTTATGTTTCTAGAACCATACTGCAATTGAGAATCTAGTCACGTGTATATGGAGTATTTAGCTGTTATCTTCCAGGGCCAATTCGCCCTTTAAACAACATGTAAGGTCCTTGGACTACGGAGTAACGTTGGGCTCTTTTAGTCTAATATTGGGCTAATGATGACTGCGTGCTTTATAGCTCGTACCGTAAATGAAGACCGAATTCAATGTATCTCTGAATTGTCTATAAACAGTCAATGTGAAAAGGATGTGATTGTGTTTGATTCAAATAATCAAATCAGTGTATTTCAGTGAAATCAGGTAAAACTACACGGCTGACACTAATCTAAAAGTTACACACTCCTGAACTGATGAGCCAATGGGGTTGATGAGCGCTGTTTTTCTTCGTCCCGCCCCCTAGCAGGTAGATTGTCCTCGAGTGAAGATCGTAAAAACTCAGGTACATCTCATCAGAGCGCAGACTTCACAGTCGGACCTACTTCCAAACAACTAAATATTCCCCTCGGCTTCGTTTGGAGTTGCTCTCTCAGTCTTTGGTGTTTCTTTAAACGACGGCATTAAAGTGCACCGAAAAGTAAAATTAATGTACGTTTGCTGAAATTCCGAGGAGGTGAGTGCTGTGATTTGTGAATCCGATATTTTGTGGATCATACTCACCTGTCTTATTCGTCTTTATGTAATGATACAGCCACTGGTGATTGTTTTTTTTTGTTGTTGCTGATGTTTAGGATTTTATTAAATAAATTATTGTTGCTTTATTTTTTTCCCCAATATACATTTTACAATTAACAGATTAGAAACTCGACAGGGAAACTTAACGAGATATGATTAATTGGCAAATTGTTATGGACAGTTTACATTTTGAATTTGAATAAAATGCAGGGAAACTCATCACTAATAATGCAGTCTTAGTAACTAGCAGCAGCCAAGTTTAGTAAGTGTATGTATAAGCAACCACGTACGAGGTGTAATATATGGCCAATATACCACAGGTAATGACTTCTACACACGACTCAACGCAGAGTGACTGGATACAGCCCTTTGCCGTGGTAAATTGGAGATATTCCAACAAAAAAAAACCGAGGTTCCTTATTGCGATTATAAACGGGTTGCCAACGTAATTAGAAAATTACTAAATGTTTTTATATGGTCTGATATACCACGGCTGTCAGCCAATCAGCATTCAGGGCTCGAACCACTCAGTTTATAATGTATAATAAACAAAAGCTAATGTATTGATTTGTCTTAACTTTCTTGTGTACTGTTTGATTATTCATTGTTTACTACACTATTTTATACATCAGTATAGCCTCCCTTGATAGCCAGTGTTGTGTAAAAGTAATTACTTGAATGAAAACACATATTATATAGTTTGATTAAATTATATTGGAAAGAAACACCACCTAGTGTTCAATTGAATACTTCATGTTTGGACATTTTTGGTTCGGTTTTTCAAATGTCTAATTGTGAGACAAAAGGAAACAGTGATGTAGGTCTACTGGTCTCCTTCCCAGTGTGCTGTTTCTGAAAATGAAACCTTTTTCAAGTTCACTAAGAACTGACATTAATTTGTACCGTTTCCATTATTGTGTTCTTCAGGTGGTCTAAGCCAAAGCTGCTGTAGAGATGAGTTGGGGGGTTCTGTATGCCCAGCTGGGCGGGGTGAACAAACACTCCACCAGCCTGGGGAAGATCTGGCTGTCTGTCCTATTCATTTTCCGTATCACCATCCTGGTACTGGCTGCAGAGAGCGTGTGGGGAGACGAGCAGTCTGACTTCATCTGCAACACCCAGCAGCCTGGCTGTAAGAACGTCTGCTACGACCACTTCTTCCCTGTGTCGCACATCCGTCTCTGGTGCCTGCAGCTGATCTTCGTGTCTACACCGGCCCTGCTGGTGGCCATGCACGTGACTTACAGGAAGCGTGGGGACAAGAAGCACATCATCGCGACGGCCTTGCACAGTGGTGGTGATGACAAGACCAGGCAGGTGGACCTAGAGGCCCTGAAGAGTCGTCGTCTGCCCATCACGGGGCCTCTGTGGTGGACGTACACCTGCAGCCTGTTCTTCCGCCTGATTTTTGAGGCTGGCTTTATGTACGCCCTCTACTTTGTTTACGATGGCTTTGCGATGCCTCATCTGGTGAAGTGTGAGCAGTGGCCCTGCCCAAACAAGGTGGACTGCTTCATCTCACGACCCACGGAGAAGACCATCTTCACCATCTTCATGGTGGCTTCGTCTGCCATCTGCATGGTTCTCAACGTGACCGAGCTGGCCTACCTCATCGTCAAGGCCCTGATGAGGTGCTCCACCAGGATGTCCAAGAAGAGCCGTGCCTACGCTCACCCCGATCACATAACCACAAACAAGTCCCTACTACAGAATAAAAAGAATGAGATGCTGCTGTCCTCTCTTACAGATTCCTCCAGCACCAAGACCGTGTGAGCCCAGCATAGTGTCCATGTTCTTCCCCATTTAGACTACAGAGAACTAGGGAGTAGAAACCTATCAGTGTTTTGTTATCATGAGAACATACGTGAGGACTGGCCCAACCCTCTGCTTTTCTGGAGCAGATTCCCAATTCCAGTCCTCCAGTACCCCCAACAGCAGATGTTTTTGTTGTAGCCCTGGATGAACATGCCTGATTCAACTCATTGAGCGATTGCTAATTAGTTGACAAGTTGAATCAGATGTGCTTGTCCAATGTGTATTGTTGGGGGTACTCGAGGACTGGCGTTGGGGAACACTGTCATAGAGGATATTTATCGTTCTGTGCCTTCCACTATGACTGACTTTTGGGGTAATGTTTTAGCACTTTTTTAATGTATTTAAATTTGTATTTATCTTGGTGTTTGAGCTACATGTCTGTTTGGGAGGTTGAACAGCAGTGACAAATGGGTCTAGATCGCCACCTTCTGGTTTACAATGAGCTTGCAGGAGTTTGTTTTATTGTGGAGCGCAACCAGAATTGGTTTATGTTACTACTTCAGCTTTGTGGGAAACTTTACCAAAGCAGAAACTCACAAGTGTGCAGTATAGCTCCAAGTTCTATTTGAGGCTCATACCGGCGAAGGAAATGTATTGAGTACCAAAGCAATTTTAGCGGTGTCAAATAGTATGATGTAGATGCTGTATATTGAGCATTTACATTTAAGTCATTTAGCAGATGCTCTTATCCAGAGAAACGTACAGTAGTGAAGGCATACCTTTTCACATTTGTTCATACCGGTCCCCTGTGGGAATTGAACCCACAAGCCTGACATTGTAAGTGCCACGCTCTACCAACTGAGCCACACCGAGCACAATGTTTTTAGGTAGCATGGCTGATACACTTGAACATTCTGGACAGATTTCCTGGACCCAAATGAAACCTATTCCTGTACTTAAAAAGCATGCTCAATGGGGAATATCCATTGGAAGTGCTTCTTGGTCCAGGAGTAGGCTTAAGCTGGGTACTGGAAACGGACCCTCTGAGCATTATGCCAACTGAGTCCGACATATAGCCTATTGTTGTCAAGACTGATTGTAAACGTGGCTATCATCTTTCAGCTTGTTCCTTATTTTAGGCACTGAACATATCACTGCACCTCTTTCAATGTGAGTTAGCGGGCTGATCTACAGGCAAAACTGGCCTAATATGCTTTGTCCAAAAATGCATGTAGAAGTTTGACCATAACTTGTATCACTGTAGTGACAATTTGGCTGTTACCTGTGAAAATGTAAGGATAGTTTTAGCAATGAGATGCATCACACACATTTGTGAAAGCACTTTGTGGGCTTACTTTCTCTCACAATCTTTACAGTTGTATGGGTGCTTTTTGTATGTTTTTTTTACATTGACTGTTTGGAGAAAATGCTACATTCAGTAGTACAAATCGTTCGGGAACATTTTTGAAAGCCTCAACATTGTCACTTGCTTCTTTACAGCAGCTAGAGCCTAGCTATTAATGTACAGATTTCTAAACTGCATGTTTTTGATAATGGTTGTATTTATTAGATCTGCACTCTGACCCTGAGTCTTAACTTTTAATTAAAAAAACAAATGATACTGTCTGTTTACTTATTGCTTTCACAGTATTTGTTGTTATACCAATGTTATCAACCTCCAGCCACTGGGATGCGCTTCTCTGGACAACCAAGAGAGGGCGGGAGGTTACGTGGGTTTTGCGGTGGGTGACTGGATTTGCAGTGTAACTTTTGATAGCCATGTATCACAAGTAAATTGTATTCTAGTGAGGTGTAGAATCAAAAATTCCTAACTCACAATTGTATCTGTCAGGCCTATGTTCTCTTCAGCATTCCAAATGAACTATTTCTCACAGATGGGCTACCTTATTGCCAACTTCCGTCACTAAAGACCAAAGGTCAGATGTAAAACTATGAAAGCAGAACTGATTTTTCCCGGATGGTAACATGCACCCCCAGACTGCATAGCATATTTGAAGCTTGATGTTTTATAGGGGCGTGGCGTGCATCGGTCCAGGGTGATGACTTACTGAATTCACTCATGCATGGTCACACAATGTGACAGTCGCGATGGCTGGGAATGGGAGTGAGCTGCGCTTCGCGGAAACCCATCTTCAAATTCAATTCGTCTCCAGAAACTAACTTTTCTTGCTCAAATTTGGCGGCGAATCCACGTGTGAAGTTTGTGAATGAATAACTTGTCCTGGCTTCGTTTAAAAGAGTTTGGTAAACTGGCAGAGGTGCCAGGATTTGGTGAAGAGGGGAGGGTACCAGCTTCCCTGGGAGGTCTGTAGGCTATCCGACGCACTTAAAATATGGCACCAATGGCAGATGGATATTGCTTTCCATATTTAAATTGGGCATCTCCTGTCTAAGGTACGATTGAAATGAGGTGCGAGTATCTTTCCTGGCACTCGTACTGATGTGATGCTGGTTACTGGTAACTCGTATCAATGGACATTTTATTTAATGAACATTTAAATGTTGAGTATTTAATTATTAGAAATTACAGTAGTGACCTATTATAATCGGTCAAACAATACGATAACAAAGGTATATGGGAGCTAAAAAATAAAGCCAGTGGACACAAAGCCTATCTGGCACCCTCTGTATTGTCGATTTGTGAGGCAGCACACTTTGTAGGTTACTGTTGGCTACCTGAACTTGATCGAGGGAATTATTATGACTTATTTAATGGTCTTCAAAACCTTCATAAATCATCTGATATTCAACCTATTCGATTTGTATAATATGATGGGATATTTTCTGGACTGATACACGTGATTAAACAAAACAAATGTTGAGACAAAGAACATACAACATTCCAACCTTATCAGATAGGCTATTCTAATACTGTAGTCCTTATAATAGCAGTAATAATGATAATACAAATAATAATATAAATAAATATTAAACAAATAACTTTTAAAGCATTTCGAGTTTTGTATGTGTATTTTTGACTGTCATACGGTCATGTATTTATCCAATCTTTAGGTGCGCGTTTCTTTTCGATCAAACTATTTCTCTTGATTAGCATTTCAAATTCTGATGAGACAAGCATTCATTTGGGGTATGTCACGTTTAGTATGTTTATAATGGTAACACGTTTAATATATATTTCATATGTATTTGCCGTGAAGGAAAAAAAAATATCCCACATTATTTTCATCAGGATACAAACTATGCGGTGGGATGTTGATATGGAGAGAGAAATAGGTTGAAACATCTCTCAACTCTCGAGATTAACATTTCTTTGCCTATCAATTCTGTGTCAAAATGCCTTGTTTTTCCAATCTAATTCATATCTTAATTTATGACGCCAATTAATATTTATGAATCAGGGCATGGTCATTTTCACTTCAATAAGAGTTTTAAAAAATAACAGTAAACCAAAAAAATACCTATCACGTGTGTCAGTCTGCTTAAAGATAAGGGAATAAACTTTTGATGTAAATAAACGAATTAACATATTCATCCATTAATTTATCTTTTTTTTCTTTCCAGGTGTCATATTTATTCTGAACCCTAGTCGATGGATTTATTACCCTCAATACAAGAACATTTGAGTAAGTTCCAACCATTTTATGTTTCTGCTTGTGTTTTGCTTTTGGTGTGAATAGTAGATTGATAGGCCTCTACTGGCAAGTTCATGTGCACAAAGCTAACCAAGCACTATACATAGATAACACATGCGCGGAATACAACAGGTGTAGTAGACCTTACAGTGAAATGCTTACTTACAAGCCCTTAACCAACAATACAGTTTTAAGAAAATACCTACAAAAAAAGTCAGTGTATTTGTCTTCATTCTCCTGTATTCAACAGTGTTTATTGTGACTAGGGCTGGAAAATGTTGTGCAATGTCTTAGTTTCAAACGTATATTCAGAGGTTACTTAAAATCATTCTCATAGCTTGTTTTTGAGGATCACATATGGGGAAAGTGTAATCTGGTTATTCCGTTTGGTTTTAACTTATGCAGTATGACAGTATACATTGTTAAATAGTTAATAGCTTAGTCAATATATGTAATTATGAATATGGTGTCTTTGCATTTATTGGCTGCAATTTCTTATATAATTGACCATTAAATTGCCATTAAAATAGCACACGTTTTTTTTACAACTGTGTTACAGATGTATTAGATTTAGCTAATGAATTATTAGCATGTTAAAAGAGGCCTATAGCTGTCCCTGTTCTCAATGAAAATGTAATTCTGTACATCACAGGATATAAAGGCCTATTAGATGTTGAAGATTGTATGTTATATCGTTGGACTTGACACCTAAGGCTCTGTTGGATCTGTAACAGTGGGAGTCATGTGTGTCAGGGCCAACACACCGCAGTCCAACCTCTGCTCACTGCTGTTTTTGACCATTATAATGTTGATCTCAGCAAATGCCTGCTGGGTAGTGGAGCGAGCAGGTGAGAGACAGAGAAAGAGAGAGGGAGTGCGTGTGTGTATGTGTGACAGTGACCGAGAGAGAGAACAGGAGAGTGAAAGAGTGTTAGCATAAATGTCAGGTTCATAGTTAATGCTAAATAGAGAAATAGGGGGCTTCACAAAATTCTGTGGCATTACAGAACCTTTCTATACCGTTCACTTGCTTTGACCGATTGTTCGATTAAAATAATTGATTTAGCAGTTAACGCCAATGACTTCTTCAAGGCCATTTTATGGAATTAATTTTAATAAGCGCTTAATGTGTTGTGCCGATGTGAAGTGTGATTAACCCTTTGTATGTTTGTGGGTGACGCGACCATTGCTTGCTCTCTCTAGGTTTGTAGTGTTTCTCTGTCCTTTATCCCCCTGCAGTTTATGCTGGATTATTCATGCTTTATGTTACATGGTATCACTTTAACAGGTAACTGACAATCTCTTTCCCCCCTCTCTGTCTTTTTATCCCGTCATCCTTCTCTCCTCCCTCTGTTCACTCCAGACTGTACTTTCTCCCTAGGGTATAAATCTTGAAGCATGGGTGACTGGAGCTTTCTGGGGCGTCTGTTGGAGAATGCACAGGAACACTCAACAGTAATCGGCAAGGTCTGGCTGACTGTCCTCTTCATCTTTAGGATCCTGGTGCTGGGAGCGGCAGCCGAGGACGTGTGGGGCGACGAGCAGTCTGACTTCACCTGCAACACACAGCAGCCTGGGTGTGAGAACGTCTGCTATGATGAGGCTTTCCCCATCTCGCACATCCGCTTCTGGGTGCTGCAGATCATCTTTGTGTCCACGCCCACCCTCATCTACCTGGGTCACGTACTGCACATCGTCCGCATGGAGGAGAAGCGGAAAGAGAAGGAGGAGGAGCTGCGAAAGGCCAACAGACTCCAGGAGGAAAAGGAACTCCTTTACAATGAAGGAGGGGATGCAGGGGGAGGGGGAGGTGGTAAAAAAGAGAAGCCACCTATCAGGGATGAGCATGGCAAGATCCGCATTAGGGGTGCCCTGTTGCGCACCTATGTGTTCAACATCATTTTCAAGACCCTTTTTGAAGTGGGGTTCCTTTTAGGTCAATATTTACTTTATGGCTTCCAGCTGAGGCCGCTATACAAGTGTGCACGGTGGCCTTGCCCCAACACTGTGGACTGCTTCATATCTAGGCCCACTGAAAAGACGATTTTCATCATATTTATGCTTGTGGTGGCTTGCGTGTCTCTTTTGCTGAATTTGTTAGAGATCTATCACCTTGGGTGGAAGAAAGTTAAACAGGGAATGGCCACCCCTGATCATGTGTTGTTGCCCCGCTCTGATGGTGTGGGGCCGGAGTCCATAACTTCTGCCCCCAGAACTGCCCTTCCCAACCTCAGCTACCCACCGACGTACACGGACGTGACAGCTGGGAGTGGTGCGTTCCTGCGGCCCAAGGTAGAGGCCTCCCCGGCAGAGTTCAAGATGGACCCCCTGCAGGAGGGGCCCTTGTCCTCCTACTACATGAGCAGCAACAACAACCAAAGGCTGACCACGCAGCAGAACTGGGCCAACCTGGCCACCGAGCAGCAGACTCGGGAGATGAAGGCCACATCCCCCTCCTCCTCCCCTTCCTCTGCCCCTTCCTCCACCCCCTCCTCTGATAGTAAGCAGCAGCCTTGTAATGCTGCTCCCCCCACCACCAGCCCCAGCTCCAGCTCCAGTGGGGGCAGTTTGAGTGAGGGGAATGTTGATCAGGAGGAAGGCCATGTCACCACCACAGTGGAAATGCATGAGCCCCCCGTCATGGTCACAGACCCTCGCCGGCTCAGCAGGGCCAGCAAGAGCAGCAGCATCAGAGCCAGGCCCAACGACTTGGCAGTATAGTCAGTCCCCCTAAATACACCTCCAACCTTCCAAAGCCCTCCCAACCACCCCAATTATTTTCTATAAAAAAATGATTTAAAAAAATAAATAATAATAATTGGAGGCAATGTGAGGCAAGGGTCTGGAGTTGTTGCCAAATATATATATTAACAGCAGTTAATATCAGTGCAATTGGTGAGTTGTAGCATATGCATTATGATACAAAAAAATGTGCCGTGTGATTGTGCAATGTGCGTTAAAATGGTCTCACAGGCCAAAGGCTTCAATATACTGGACATCATGGGACTTTAGAGTTCTCATTCCACTTTAAAATGGCCAAGTAACTTTTTTGTTTGAATTCGGTTTCAATGGCCTAGTATGTGTCAATGTGCTCTTGTCAACAGTGGTTGTTGTTGTGTTTATTTGATGAACATAAAAGCCTATTTATTCCAATTAGGAATGATACTGTACATTCATCAAGTCGTTGAGTTCGATTGGCAAATTGCTGAGAACCAATTTCGAATAAAACTGTAATGTGGAACAAGTGCAGGGTGTTTTGAGACTAGTTGTTTGTTTAGTATATTTTCTCTTTTGCTGTTATACAAGTTGAACCTTTCTTAAAGATCCAAGGCAGCCGTTTTTTTTCGATTAAAATGGTGGAAAAAAAGAAGAGCTTCTTAGCAAAGACAAATCCTCCAAGCAAGAATGTTCATAGGACTGTCTGGGAGTGGGGAGGGGAAAACTAGCTGTTATTGGCAGAGAGATTTGCAACGCTCTATCTTATTGGTCTATTAACTGTATCACCAGGCAGGTAAAAAGTCCATCCCACCAAAACAGGCAGAAACTTCAGGCAGTCTTTTCAAACAGCTCAACACTAAAGGGCACTTCACTGTATTATTCCAACCTCATAGTGTGGAAATAGAAAACACAGGAAAATCACATTTTTAATAGCACTAGGCTTTTAAAATACGTTTTTTTTTAACAATTGTTTTGTGTATCATAGAAAGTCCATTGCAAGACAAACTAAATCAGCAGCATGTATGCTCTCATCCTTTCTTTAGGGTTAAGTATGCTGTACAATGTCAGCAATGACACAGATATGGGGATAATAACATTTGCTTGTTCATTATAGAACTTTTATCTTGTACTTTATGACACTGCCTGAATTTCACAGTCTAAATTACTTTTAGAATATTCAGGAAATAGCTTAGCTATCAGTGTTTGGAAATACATTTTTTGTATTATGTGTTTGAAGAGTAATGGTGGAATCTGTAAATGCAAAACTACAACTCACTGATTCACTAACAGGTCTACAGGTGCATTTCTTTGTCTTAGTTTTACCCAGGATCCACTTACTGAACACATAAGTTACACAAAAACTATAAGAAAATGATGGGTCAAAACTAGGAGTTGAATTTATTCTTGTAGTCCACAGCTGTTATTACTGTAAGTTCCATAGTTCCAGACCCTGCTCCTACATTTGATTCTCGAATGCAGAAATTAAGCAAATTAACGTACATTTTTTTTTCCTTGAAATTAGAAAGCATACTGACATATGCACAATGAAAAGTTGACATCCAATTTTCAAGAGGTTGAACACAAAATAAACCCAAATGCTTTAAATTAAGAGGGTAAATAAACCAATTATAGGATATTTAAGTATCGCACATCTTGCAAATGTGAAGAAACTAGATTAACAACACCATCTAAAAAGCTGACATGTTGAACATTTCCAAATAGTTTTTCCAGATGTTTAGTTCAATCAAAAGTAACAAAGATTTTTGATTTGACTAGAAAGATGTGTTTATATATACAGTACCAGTCAAAAGTTTGGACACACCTACTCATTCCAGGGTTTTTCTTTATTTGTACTATTTTCTACATTATAGAATAACAGTGATGACATCAAAACTATGAAATGACACACATGGAATCATGTAGTAACCAAAAAAGTGTTATACAAATCAAAATATATTTTATATTTGAGATTCTTCAAAGTAGCCACCCTTTGCCTTGATGACAGCTTTGCACACTCTTGGCATTCTCTCAACCTGCTTCAATTTTCAGGTCACCTTGTTAAAAAGTTAATTTGTGGAATTTCTTTCCTTCTTAAAGCGTTTCAGCCAATCAGTTGTGTTGTGACAAGGTAGGGTTGGTATACAGAATATAGCCCTATTTGGTAAAAGACCAAGTCCTTATTATGGCAAGAACAGCTAAATTAACTGCACCTCAGATTGCAGCCCAAATAAATGCTTCACAGAGTTCAAGTAACAGACACATCTCAACATCAACTGTTCAGAGACTTTGTGAATCAGGCCTTCATGGTCAAATTGCTGCAAAGAAACCAATACTAAAGGACACCAATAATAAGAAGAGACTTGCTTGGGCCAAGAAACATGAGCAATGGACATTAGACCGGTGGAAATCTGTCCTTTGGTCTGATGAGTCCAAAGTAGAGATTTTTGTTTTGGTCCCAACCGCCGTGTCTTTGTGAGACGCAGAGTAAGTGAACCGATGATCTCCGCATCTGTGGTTCCCCCCGTGAAGCATGGAGGAGGATGAGGTGTGATGGTGTGAGGGTACTTTGCTGGTGACACTGTCATTGATTTATTTAGAATTCAAGGCACACTTAAGCAGCATGTCTGGTTTGTCTGGTTTGCGCTTAGTGGGACTATCATTTGTTTTTCAACAGGACAATGACCCCAAACACACCTCCAGGCTGTGTAAGGTCTAATTGACCAAGAAGGAGAGTGATGGAGTGCTGCATCAGATGAGCTGACCTCCACAATGACCAGCTCTCAACCCAATTGAGATGGTTTGGGATGAGTTGGACCACAGAGTGAAGGAAAAGCAGCCAACAAGTGCTTCAAGACGGTTGAAAAAGCATTCCAGAGAGAATGCCAAGAGTGTACAAAGCTGTCATCAAGGCAAAGGGTGGCTACTTTGAAAAATATAAAATATATTTTGATTTGTTTAACACTTTTTTGGTTACATGATTCCATATGTGTTATTTCATAGTGTTGATGTCTTCACTATTATTCTACAATGTAGAAAATAGTAAAAATAAAGAAAAACCCTTGAATGAGTAGGTGTGTCCAAACTTTGGACTGGTACTGTGTGTGTATATATATATATATATATATATATATACATACACACACAATATCACGGTTTAATCATTGCATCTTCATGTTGAGGGAAACTCACTCTCATACATCACGTGATACTTTATTGTTTTTTCTTAAAAGGGTTGTTCTTTTTTTAAAATTTTTACATAATTTAATTATAATGGAATCTAATTTCTTAACTGTAGTCAGTTTGTGACAACCAAAACAGTTATTTGGTACAAAACACACAAAGGCAATGATGTTGCAAGTGTCATAATGCCAGGATAAAAAGTGAATTCCCATTCAATGTTTTTGTGTTTCAGTTAACATCTTGATAGAACCTCAACCATTTCTACTACACCTGTTGTAAGCAATGGCATGAACAGTCTTCCGTCTAGTTAGTATAAATGTAATATTTCACTCTGTAAATTACCTGAACCATCTTGAATAACTGAAAAACTATGCAAGTCAATGCACGACATGAACACTCACTTAAAATAGGCCTTTTCTTAAATGACTTAAATGCTACCTGTGAAACATGATTGATATGGTACAACACCTGTACCAAAATATATGTATTTCTTACATATTTATTATACCTTCAAATGACCATATGTTAATAGTTTATAGTTAGAGAAAGATCTGAAATAAACACAATAACAAACCATGCAAAGTAAAAAACATAATTACAACTGTAGTGAGACTACCAGAGGAGACTATGTAATGTTTTGCTTATAACAGTGTTTTACTCTTATTGGAACAATCCATTTTTCCCCCAATGTATGTTACCTTTTCATTGAAACTATTTCAATGTACCAAACCACAAACAAATCAGTGTTATTGCATTTTGGTTCTTAAAGTTTACATTTTAGTAAAAAGATCAAAGATTTGCACATTAAGACAAAACATGCTGTTCTATGAATCATATATCTATCTATAGGAGAGAGAAGTAAAGACACCGGACAGCCAATGTTTAGAATCCTTAAAGGAAAATGTCTTAACCGTTAAACACAGCGGCTCTTTGCGTTAAAGACATTATTTCAAAAATGACATCAAATGTGAATATAGGATACATCTATAAGTTAACTCATGGTCTGAGATGATTGCAGAAAGTTTGGGTTTTCAAATATAGAAAAAAAGTGGGCTGTGAGTATTTTCTGTGTGCTCACTCAGTGCTTTCACTGTGTTTTCTTCTCACAACATTCATGTGGCTCTGTAGTTAGCTTGTAATACAATGTCACACTAACATTGAGAGAATGTCAGCTGGGTAGCTGGCCCTTCCTCTCTTCTACACACAGCAATGTGTGTATTGTTTTGAGTTGCCCGCAAGCCCCTCATCCAATAGGATAACATACAGTAGTTTTCTTCAAACTCTTGATGTGTGTCATGCAGAGCGTGATTTCTCTGGCCAGTCAGGGAGTAGGAACCATCTACTGTTTGCTCAGAACAGCAGCCTGTTTCAATTCTGTCTTAAGAGAAGTGCCTTGTGTATGACATTTTGTAAGAACAAGTTGATGTAAATGTTAATTTACCTCAAACGTTTACAAAACTGTTATTAAATAAACTTTTTGTACCATATTTCTGTATGTGGTGGTCAATAAAATTGAGCCAGTATGTGGACCTTCTGTACTTGAGTATACATTTGCAACACACACACACACACACACACACACACACACACACACACACACACACACACACACACACACACACACACACACACACACACACACACACACACACACACACACACACACACACACACACACACACACACACACACACACACACACACACACACACACACACACACACACACACACACACACACACACACACACACACACACACACACACGTATATGGATACCTGCTCGTCAAACATCTCATTCCAAAATCATGGGCATTAATATGGAGTTGGTCCCCACTTTGGTGCTATAACAGCCTCCACTGTGCGGACTTACTTCCATTCAGCCACAAGAGCATTAGTGAGGTTGGCCACTGATGTTGGGTGATTAGGCTGGCTCGCAGTCGGCGTTCCAATTCATCCCAAAGGTGTTCAGTGAAGTTCTTCCACACCGATCTTGACAAACCATTTCTGTATGGACCTCGCTTTGTGCACAGGGGAATTGTCATTCTGAAACAAGAACTTCCCAAAACTGTTGCCACAAAGTTGGAAGTACAAAATCATCTAGAATGTATGCTGTAGCCTAGCCCGAACCATGAAAAACAGCCCCAGACTGTTATTCCTCATCCACCAAACTTTACAGTTGGCATTATGCATTCGGGCAGGTAGCGTTCTCCTGGCGTCTGCCAATCCCAGATTCGTCCGTCGGACTCCCAGATGGTGAAGCGTGATTCATCACTCCAGAGAACACATTTCCAATGCTTCAGAGTCCAATGGTGGTGAGCTTTACACCACTCCAGCCAACACTTGGCATTGCGCATGGTGATCATAGGCATGTGTGCGGCTGCTCGGCCATGGAAACCCATTTCATGAAACTCCCAACTAACTGTTCTTGTGCTGAAGTTGCTTCCAGAGGCCCTAGACGTTTCCACTTCACAATAACAGCACTTACAGTTGACCGGGGAAGCTCTATTCTAGCAGGACAAAAAATGACTTTTGTATATATAGTGTATATCATATCTTGGGGATGCTGGGGTGGATTTTGTAAAAGAGCTCACGTTCATTGACCTACACAACCCTTAAACTTATCGCTCCCTCTCTTCACATTCCAAGAGGGGATGTGAGAATGTGATAGTGAGCTGAAAGGGAGGAGTGACACATCCTCCCCACAGTGCTGACTACCCTGCGTACACACATCCACGCGTATAACTCAAGTTAGACCAGCGTGTCAGTCTCACACGTTGGAGACAAACATTTATCACAAACCCATTTAGCACTGTCACACAGACCCAGCAACAATTTACAACACCCTGCTGTACAAGATGCCAGTGAGCCAACTTCCAAACATTAAACATCCAGGAAAGTGAATATGAGTTTGGCATAGAGGTGGCATATAACAAGCAGGATAAAATCTGTGTCAATCAACAGTATTATAGTAAACTGCAACCTAAGAAAACTGAGGGAAATTGAGACACTTTCTCAGGGTCTACGTCAAGGTAGCCAGCAAGCTTATGAATAAGAATAGAAACATCCATGTGGGAACCCCATAAGTGTCAAAAATATCTATATTGGGCACTCACAGGAGTCAGTGTGTGATTTGTAATCTTCCTAAAAGAACAATGACCAGGCTGAGGGGTATAGTGTACTAGAAGGGCTTAGAGTAGCACCTGGATCAGGAGCACCGGACGCATGAGAATGAGGAAGGAATGACCCTTCACGCTGTTCCTGGAACTCAGGGGTACAAATTACATGGACACCTGTTTTGTACTTGTGGACATGTTTGAGAGTTGAGCAGTGGCTAGCAGCAGATGGGACATTTAGGGAGATTGACAATGGAAAAAGAAATGTGAGTAGGTCCCGTAGAAGGAGGAGAGTGATGGGGAATATTGAGTGCATAGATCAGGGCCGACCAAACAGGCAGAGAGACAGGAGATAGGTGCAGGGTTACAGGGCCCAGTGGCAAGGACTGTTGGTAGATTGCTGGTGGGTTGGCAGGGGGATGCAGTGTGAAGGCTGCTCTGCATACAGCCAGGCAGGGCCGGATTACTGGACAGGGATGCAGGGCCCCCCTGGAGGTCGGGGGCCCCCCAATTAGCAGATGAACATGTCATAAGCAGCGGCAAAATGTGTAGAATTCCAGGAAATTAGCTTTAAAACTGCAACATTTTCTTTCATCCTCATGGCAAAATGTGAAGAATATCATGAGATGAGCTGTATTTTAAGGGGGACCTGGAGGTATTTGCCCCGGGGTCCCAACTGCAGTTGTCCAGCCCTGCAGCCAGGGCCAAGGGCCTAAAACAGACAGCAGTTATTTATAGCCTTTAATCACCTAACAAATTCACACTGGCCCCAGAGTCCGAATACCTCAGTAAGCCAGTCAGTCAGTACACCCGTTGTTTATTTCACTAGTGCCCTGAATGTTTTTATTGGACCTAGTATAGCCTTCACAGACATCATCTTCTAATACAAGGCCTCACAATTCAGTGACAGGGGGAGCGTGGGTATGCATGTGTGCATGTGTGAGAATGAGTGATATACAGTGATGTTAATTAAACCTACAGAAAAGACATTGAAACATTTGGAACAGTGTGGCGGCTGTGGCCGAATAGTACATTCCATTTTTTATTCTGTCAAATCAGCAAGCTAATTGAAATGTGATTAAAGAATTGTATCCACATTGAAATAGAGTGAATTGAAAATGGAATTGACCCTAACCCTGGTATTGAGTACTTCATGTCCTGTGATTTTCCTAGTGTGGCTAAACAGTGCATCCAATAGGGAGCCTGTGTTTTGACTGTCCATGAGAAGGAGGAGCTTGTCATGAGAAAGTGAGGTATGGGTCACGTTCCCCTGCTCAGACGTTGCATGCATCAACCAATGGTTGCGTGCCATGTCATTGACTGTGACATCGACTGACAGATTGCTATAACATAAGATGTGGTTAGTTTATGTTAAATACTTATCTAGGCATTGTAAGATCTGCCAGGTGTCAGCAAAGCTTGGGCAGAGGAACACACCCAAAGCTGACAGCACATCCCAGCAACAGGAATGTGGGGACACTGGGTTGAAAAGAGGGAGGCGAGTCTCAACAGAGACACCTATAGGCCAAGCCAGGGCCCAGTTTTTCTAAAATTATCTATCTGGATTTTGCATATCGGATAGGATTAAATGCATATAAATATAATGAATAGAACGGACAAATCAGTGAATGGGGACTTCCGTTCTCTTCATTCGATTACTATGGATTTAATCTTATCCAATAAGCGAAATCCGGATAGATAACTTTAGAAAAACTCCCTGTTAGAGCGAGAGAGCTGTGTGTGTGTTTGTCAGAGGGTTACACCCACTGCTTCCAGAAGTCCCCCAAATAAAGACAGGTCATTCTAAATGTAACTTAATCCACCCCAACAACTCTTTGTTGAGAGCCAGCCTTTAATGCCAGCTTCTCAAGGTTACAGGGCTTTGTGATGAAGGTGGACACTGTCCTGTCCATCAAAGATAATGAGAAGGACAAACTAAACACTCCATAATTTACACAGGGAGCAAAGAAGGCTGAGAAATCAGCTACGGTCAGATACACCATTATTGAGTATTGACAATGAGAACCAAAAGCTCAACTAGATGTCATGTGTTTAAATGTAATACTTATCTTTCTCCCTGGGCTTTTAAAAATATTTCTTCACTGGGGTCTGAGCCATGTGTTGGGAGCACAAAACATTAGAAATGCAGTTGTCATCCATCCCCCCCCCCCCCCCATGGTCTGGTGCAGGTGTACGCTCTGCACCCCCCTCCCACTCTGTTGTTTTATAATTAAATGGCGACATTAGTTCATATCATGTGATTCGAAAAGAATTCATCACACATTAGAGGCCCTAATCACCACCTATAGTCCGCCCGTCGCCTGGGGCGCAGGGTTCACCACATGACCCTGCTGAGCGCAGCTCTTCCTTTGTGCCCCCTGAAAGAACCGGGGATTGAGCCCAAACAAAAAAAAACACTAGGGTGAAAAATGTTTTTACACCTGATCCGCTCTCTCTCAGGGCTGGCTGTGAGCGCGCAGGGCCGTTTCAGCTTTAGATCAATGGGACAAGTTATTGGAGTCTGGCCAACTCTAACCGATAGAAAATAAAGAAAAAAGCTGACACTTCCCAACAACAACAAAAAAGACAAAAAAAGACTAAACAAAAAAAAGAAATGAGAGGAAATAAATGCTCATGATGAAATTGTCTTTTTAAAACACCTTAAGTTTTATGCTTGACTTTTTAAAAGATATCTAGATACATTTTACACTGATAATGCTTAGGCCTACACTCTGGTGGGGTTACAGCGGTCTATGACATACTAGTGGGATGGCTTTTAAGGTCTTACATCAGTCACACACACAGGGAAAACACTGCAGCATCTTTCAGACACCCTGTCGTGGGGCTCAGCATAGCAGTGCTCAGGTGTGGAATGATGGGTATTATTTTAACACAGCCTTTTGCTGTGATGTTAATAAATGAAGAGTTTAGGCACCATAGGGGCCTCTATGCATGGGTCAATGGCACATGTCTGCGCTCATGGCAATAGCGCCCCCCATTGGGAACATAGTCAATACCATTGTTCAGAATACTTTTCAAAACAATATGAACACTGAACAGGAATAACATGTTTTAGAAATCAATGGAGAATTCTGAGTCGACCCCAATCACTTTACATCTAACAATGGATCATTTACTAGAATGTCATCCTCAAGATGATACTGTATGGCAAGACATTAACATTTCAATCCAGTGAGAAAATAGGAATGGAACACCAAGCTTTTCATGGAAAGTCCTTACTGAACTTGAAACTTTTCATAACTTTACATCATCGTTTCCTGTCATGTGATCCCCCCGCCTCTTCTCCTGAGCGAGTCTCAAAAGTCTAACATGGCTTCCATTAACTGGCTCCTCCTCAGGTGTTGCTTTTAGACTATTGAGATGCACCCCCAGAGTTGTCGACATGCAACACCCCTTTATGACTTCTGTCTGCCACCTAACAGAAATGGGCCTTCGTCAGTAGCCTGTGTTTGCCTGTCACCTTGGTACCCAGGAAACGAGTTGCCCCCACTACAGGTGAGGGCCCCTGTGTTAACGCCACAGACAGAGCCAGTGAGGTCTCACTCACATGGACACATCACACAGCTTCACAACCGTGCACGTAAGAGATATATAAGCAATGTAAAACATCTAAGAAATTAAATGATTTATTTTGATCAATTTGGCAGATCAGCCCACACACTGAATTAACCTGGCATGAAGTTACACACACTTTCAGTACACACAGGCACATTCACATTAGGCTTTGGAGCCAGCCGGCTAGTCACAGAACCAACTCCTTTCCTTGACAGGCTCCATCCAGACATTCTCCAGCCTTGAAGCGTAGTCCACAGACAGTACATGGAAGGCAAGGTAGGTGCCATTCAAAGAAAAAAACAAAATCCTATTCAGAAGTCACCGTAAAAACGAGGTATTCGCTTGTAATTTATTGATAGAAAATAATACAAATAAAATGTAAAAGGGTAACAGTAATAAAAAACATAAATAAGTTAAGCTGATGCAGAGCTTTCTAGTGTAATTTGGATGCCTGGAGATGGAGTAAATTTGGAAAACGTCACCAGGCATGTCTATAATGTGCTAATCCTGAAAGAGATCTGTCCACTCTAGTTACATCACAAACAGTTGCCATGTTAACAGAATATAACTCATTAGCTGGGAGTAATACAACACCCATTATCAAGTGCTACGTTTACAACTAAATAATCAACATCAAATAGCTTCAATGAGACAAAATAAAATAAACTGGGATTAAAACAGACAAAATATGTAGTCTTTAGGCAGTATACCATCTCCTTCATACTTGTACCGGCAACTTGGTCATGTAGATGGGATACAGCTTTTGTCAAATTTGCTAACCCTAACCATTTTCATAACCTTAACCTAATTCTCCTAACCTGCTACGTTGATACTCCTAACCGGCGGCGTAATTTCCCTTAAACCTGCTACGAAAAGTAAATTTGATAAAAGCTGTCTCCCCTCTAGACAAAACCCTGCAGATCTTCTGAAGCCCCAGACAATACCCCTGCAGCCACCCCTACCTCCACCCTCAGAACAAAGAAACGGGAAAGACAGAGACACAGGAGAGCTCCAGGCTGCAGCAGGTTTAATTAATCAACTAATTAATGCTCTTAACGGAGGAGAGAAAAATGGCACACGCATCACAATGGAACACGCATCCCATCCCGGCGTACAAAGAACAAACATACAATAGAACCAAGACCAATCAATCAACCGCAATAAATAAATGTCTTCTCTTTAAAAGGCTTCTGGGGGTCAAAGCTGAGGAGGATTCAGTGGGATGGATTCTGGTGGATGTCTATCTGTCTCTTCCCATCCCCTACTTAACTTTCAGAAATATTTACACAGCATAGCAGCCCAATCTGGGCTTAGTAAGTAATGCTACATCACGTGAATAGACTTCCCCTACGGAAGGAAGAGCAGCAGTTCATGGGGAATTTGCTTTTCACACGACACACTCCCAATATCGCCCCTAGCTACTTGCAGACCGAGTCCCCTTCCTTGGCCCTTCAGGGAAACGCTTTCCTCCGATCAGCTCTGGGCATGTGCAGCATAGAAATAGAATGAATAGAACGGGCTTGAAACCTCTAACCCTAACAATTTGACTGGTTAACACCACCAGCCCACCAATTAAGCCATTATTAACTTAAATGGGTACGCCCGTTCTATACATTCTATTTCTACGATGTGTAGTTCCTTCTCACCTGACATCCACTGTACACTCACAGCTGGCCTGAGATCGGTGAGTAATGGTGGAGTAATGGTGTAAAAGATAGAGAATGCAGCAACCCAGTTGTAATGTTGTTGAGGATGGGACTGGATGGAAGAAAAGAGGACCCTAATCCTCCTCTTCTCTGAGATGGAGAGGAAGAGTGGACTCTATTCCCCACCTCCCTCCTCCTCCTCCTCCTCTTCTAGATGGCGCTCTCTGTAGATGTCTTTGACCAGGAGAAGAGGGGTGAGGATGCTCTCCAGGACACTGCGGTCCAGAGGAGTAGAGGAGAACCACAGGGAGCTGTCACTGTCACTGCTGCAGCCCGATGCCTCTGGCTGCACATAGAACACATCCATACGCTGCCTCAACAACCCCGGGCTGCAGAGAGAGGAATGACCACATTAACCACAAATGAAATTATAGCTACGGAGCTACATTTGGGCCAGTACATTTGTTGCAGATTGACGTTGATTGGGATGAAGCTTGTAATAGAGGCAGAATTGAGCGATTTCCACTAGATGGGCCAGCTGCAAATTCAAATTGGCTATATTGTAAAAATTCATATAAACAAAAATGAGCTTTTTGGTCTTAATTGAAGTCTAAGTTAATTTAAGGTTAGGATTAGCAGTGTGGTTAAGGTTAGGTTTAAATTCAGATTTTATGACTTTGTGGCTGTACCAGTTAGTGACTACTCTGCAGACCTGCCTCCAGAACAAGATTCCTGACGAAAAACACTAACCTGCATATTTGCTGTGCAGTGGTCCCTGACATTCAACACATAAATGACCACAATGTAGTAAGGTAAATTGACCACTTGAGAAAGTCGAGGTCATAGAAGAGAAAAGGGACACACCACTTGGAACGGTAGAGCTCGTAGAGTCTGCCCTCGTGCTTCTTGACTGGACAGTGGCTGGAGCTTCCTGAGCCGTCATCTGGCTCGTAGGCCGGGTCACTGTCCTCTTTACGTTTCCTCTTCCTGGACCCTGTTTGTACTACTCACAGACAGGGAGGATTAACAACATGACAGGAGCCCTGGCACAAAAATAGGCACATCTAAAGAAATGCTGATAAAAAGATGCACTTCACCACAATAGTGTGTGTGTGTAAGTGTGTCTTAGTGGTCAGACTCACAGGGGTGGTCCGGTGAGGAGATGGAGGGGACTCGGATGCAGACAGTGGTTTCCTGTGTGGCTGGGTCTGTGTGGTCTGGCCCGTAGACGTTACTAAAGGAAAGGCACAGATGCTGCTCCACGGTGCGCAGGCCAAAGTACTTGGTGTTGAGATAGACCAGGGAGCGCAGCAATGCTGCAGGACTCTGCTCCCCCAGCAGCTTACAGCTCCACAGGCACTGCTCCTCCACACAGCCCCACCGAGCGCCTGGGGGTATAGACAGACCGATAACTGTTAACAACACTGATCATAATACAGTCCCTCTGGACATAACATTAACACAAACACTGATCCAAACAAAAGCTGTTACAAATTAATGTGGTTTTAGACAGATCATGTCTACAGTGTCCTCATATCATAAATATAGTGCAATCACTATTGTTTCAGAATGTGAACAGCAAAAATAGTTCTAATCATTGGACACTGCGGGTAGGTCTACTACGGAGTTGCAGTTAAAAACAAACACTTCCAGGTCTAAAACCTTACCGTAAAGAGCATAGATGGAGTGTGTGCTGAAGATAATTCAGTTGATAGATGTGAATTGAGCAGTGATAAAGTGTAAGTGTATTTATTTACCATCTGGCATCACGCTGGGCTGCCAGTCTTTGAGGACCTTGTTGAGCTCCTCTCCAAACGGCTCGAAACACGGGTCACTGAACAGTTCATCTTTCCTGCCTTTGGCCTGCAGATGCTACAGACAAACAAACAGAGAATAACTGGACTAGGGGAAAATCTTGTGGAAAGCCAAACTTAGACCTGGTTATGAGATTGTGAAGAATATAGATGGTGTCCTCAAATTATAAATAGTCAACACCATGTTTCAGGATGTGAACAGCAAAAGTTCTAATCATTGGACACGTCTTAAAAAATATGAAAGGAGAGTAGTGAGAAATAGATGTGTCTCTTCCAAATAAAGCAACGCTTGTCTGATGAGAATGAGAACCCGCATGCCACATCGCCATGGTTACACTGTAAATGCATCATTCAGAACCAAGGCCTCTTCCATCAATCATAACTGCAGCCCTATGAAACTATGACATCATCAGCCAGCCTGACTGACTCCCAGTCCCAACCCTGCATCTCGTCACAAACACCTAGCGCTGCCTGTGGCTACAACAGCCCTCTCCTTTCATGACTGCAGAGAGAGAGAGATATAGGGGGGCCTGGAGCCATTCTGATCCCTTGCAACTATTCAGTCAATGAATATGAATTAAGAGACAATATCTCTTTCATCATCACTCAATGCCTAGGTTTACCTCCACTGTATTCACATCCAACCATACCTTTGTCTGTACACTATAACTTGAATCTATTTTATCGCCCCCAGAAACCTGCTCCTTTTACTCTTTGCTCCGGACGTCCTAGACATCCAATTCTCATGGCTTTTAGCCGTACCCTTATCCTACTCCTCCTCTGTTCCTCTGGCGATGTAGTGGGGAGTCCAGGCTCTGCAGTGCCTAGCTCCACTCCTATTCCCCAGGCGCTCTCTTTTGATGACTTCTGTAACCGTAAAAGCCTTGGTTTCATGCATGTTAACATTAGAAGCCTCCTCCCTAAGTTCGTTTTATTCACTGCTTTAGCACACTCTGCCAACCCGGATGTCTTAGCCGTGTCTGAATCCTGGCTTGGGAAGACCACCAAAACTCTGAAATCTCCATCCCTAACTACAACATTTTCAGACAAGATAGAACGGCCAAAGGGGGCGGTGTTGCAATCTACTGCAGAGATAGCCTGCAGAGTTCTGTCCTTCTATCCAGGTCTGTACCCAAACAATTTGAACTTCTACTTTTAAAAATACACCTCTCTAAAAACAAGTCTCTCACCATTGCCGCCTGCTATAGACCACCCTCTGCCCCCAGCTGTGCTCTGGATACCATATGTGAACTGATTTCCCCCCCATCTATCTTCAGAGCTCGTGCTGCTAGGTGACCTAAACTGTGACATGCTTAACACCCCGGCCATCCTACAATCTAAGCTTGATGCCCTCAATCTCACACAAATTATCAATGAACCTACCAGGTACAACCCCAAAGCCGTAAACACAGGCACCCTCATCCTAACCAACTTGCCCTCTAAATACACCTCTGCTGTTTTAAACCAAGATCTCAGCGATCACTGCCTCATTGCCTGCATCCGTAATGGGTCAGCGGTCAAACGATCTCCACTCATCACAATCAAACGCTCCTTGAAACACTTCAGCGAGCAGGCTTTTCTAATCTAATATCGATCTCATCCCGTCAGTATGCCTGGTTATTTTTATTTTTTTAAATGCCTTCCTTGCGGGCCTCCCGGGTGGTGCAGTGGTTAAGGGCGCTGTACTGCAGCGCTAGCTGTGCCACCAGAGACTCTGGGATCACGCCCAGGCTCTGTCGTAACTGGCCGCGACCGGGAGGTCCGTGGGGCGACGCAGAATTGGCCTAGCGTCGTCCGGGTTAGGGAGGGTTTGGCCGGTAGGGATATCCTTGTCTCATCGCGCACCAGCGACTCCTGTGGCGGGCCGGGCACAGTGTGCGCTAACCAAGGTTGCCAGGTGCACGGTGTTTCCTCCGACACATTGGTGCGGCTGGCTTCCGGGTTGGATGCTCGCTGTGTTAAGAAGCAGTGCGGCTTGGTTGGGTTATGTATCGGAGGACGCATGACTTTCAACCTTCGTCTCTCCCGAGCCCGTACGGGTGTTGTAGCGTTGAGACAAGATAGTAGCTACTAAAAAACAATTGGATATCACGAAATTGGGGAGAAAATGGGGGGTAAATTTAAATAAAAAAAAAAGCCTTCCTCACCATCTTAAATAAGCATGCCCCATTCAAGAAATGTAGAACCAGGAACAGATATAGCCCTTGGTTCTCTCCAGACCTGACTGCCCTTAACCAACACAAAAACATCCTGTGGCGTTCTGCATTAGCATCAAACAGCCCCCATGAAATGCAACTTTTTAGGGAAGTTAGAAACCAATATACACAGGCAGTTAGAAAAGCCAAGGCTAGCTTATTCAAGCAGAAATTTGCTTCCTGAAACACAAACTCAAAAAAGTTCTGGGACATTGTAAAGTCCATGGAGAATAAGTCCATGGAGCTACCCACTGCACTTAGGATAGGAAACTCTGTCACCACCGATAAATCCACTATAATTGAGAATTTCAATAATTTTTCTACGGCTGGCCATGCTTTCCACTTGGCCACCCCTACCCCGGTCAACAGCACTGCACCCCCCACAGCAACTCGCCCAAGCCTTCCCCATTTCTCCTTCTCCCAAATCCAGTTAGCTGATGTTCTGAAAGAGCTGCAAAATCTGGACCCCCACAAATCTGCCAGGCTAGACAATCTGGGCCCTTTCTTTCTAAAAATTATCTATTGTTGCAACCCCTATTACTAGCCTGTTCAACCTCTCTTTCGTGTTGTCTGAGATTCCCAAAGATTGGAAAGCAGCTGCGGTCATCCCCCTCTTCAAAGGGGGAGGCCACTCTTGACCCAAACTGCTACAGACCTATATCTATCCTACCCTGCCTTTCTAAGGTCTTCAAAAGCCAAATTAACAAACAGATCACTGACCATTTCGAATCCCACCGTACCTTCTCTGCTTTGCAATCTGGTTTCAGAGCTGGTCATGGGTGCACCTCAGCCACGCTCAAGGTTCTAAACGATATCTTAACCGCCATCAATAAGAAACAATACTGTGCAGTCATATTCATTGACCTGGCCATGGCATTCGACTCGTGTCAATCACCACATCCTCATCGGCAGACTCAACAGCCTTGGTTTCTCAAATGATTGCCTCGCCTGGTTCACCAACTACTTATCAGTCAGAGCTCAGTGTGTCAAATTGGGGTGCCACAGGGTTCAATTCTTGGGCTGACTCTCTTCTCTGTATGTATCAATGATGTCGCTCTTGCTGCTGGTGAGTCTCTGATCCACCTCTACACAGACGACACCATTCTGTATACTTCTGACCCTTCTTTGGACACTGTGTTAACAACCCTCCAGACGAGCTTCAATGCCATTCAACTCTCCTTCCGTGGCCTCCAACTGCTCTTAAATACAAGTAAAACTAAATGCATGCTCATCAACTGATCGCTGCCTGCACCTGCCCGCCCATCCAGCATCACTACTCTGGACGGTTCTGGTTAGACTGTAAACTCTCCTTCCAGACTCACATAAAACATCTCCAATCCAAAGTTAAATCTAGAATTGGCTTCCTATTTCACTTGTCACCCCCAAAGCCAATTCGTCCTTTGGTCGCCTCTCCTTACAGTTCTCTGCTGCCAATGACTGGAACGAACTACAAAAATCTCTGAAACTGGAAACACTTATCTCCCTCACTAGCTTTAAGCACCAGCTGTCAGAGCATCTCACAGATCACTGCACCTGTACATAGCCCATCTATAAATAGCCCAAACAACTACCTCTTCCCCTACTGTATTTATTTATTTTCCTCCTTTGCACCCCAGTATTTCTACTTTGCACACTCATCTACTGTCAAATCTACCATTCCAGTGTTTTAATTGCTATATTGTATTTACTTCGCCACCATGGCCTATTTATTGCCTTTACCTCCCTTATCTCACCTAATTTGCTCACATTGTACATAGACTTATTTTTCTACTGTATTATTGACTGTATGTTTGTTTTACTCCATGTGTAACTCTGTTGTTATACGTGTCGAACTGCTTTGCTTTATCTTGGCCAGGTCGCAGTTGTAAATGAGAACTTGTTCTCAACTTGCCTAGCTGGTTAAATAAAGGTGGAGAAGAAAAAATAAATAAAACGTATAGTAGTATCTGTGAGTAATATCTGTCAGATCTGTGAACACTGTCTGATGGGGGAGGAGCAAAGGGCTGAAAACTGAAATGGAACCAGGCTACAGAAGGTGACCGAGTAGGGGAAACTAAACAGGGAGGTGACTGACCTGCTGGATGCCCAGGCAGAGGTAGAGGATGCTGTCAGGGGCATAGCGCTCTCCGTTGGGCCGCCGTACATCGCGGACGAATCGGGACAAGGCCAGGCTGAGCTCTGACGCTTTTAGAGAGAGCAGGTTACTCTTCGACCGGGCCGGTGGAGATTCTGAGGACAAATAATTATAATCTCTTACCAATTTAATTATATAGCACCTTTCATACAGAATGTCCAGTGGTTCCAAGTGCTGTATGATAATAGTTTCTGTGGGCGGAGCTTACTCACCCTGCTTGAGGCTGTCTTTCCCTTTAGCGTCACCTGATTGGTCAGTCGAGGTCAGCGCCCACCGTTTCCAGGCGTTGACCCCGTAGTGAGACCTCAGGGGTAGCGAGCGCCTCTCTGTCATAGGGGGAGAGGGGTCTCCCTCTACAGCTCGCCTCTTATGTCCCTGAAACAAGCACACAGCCCTATGAATGAGACTAATAATGTCTCGGTGGAAGCCTTCGTGTGGGAGATCTTATCCAATCCACCATTTTATATGTTTATCTTCACAAGAACATCATTCATGGTTTATTATTTCATGTTCTCATGTGAAAAATAACAATCACAGAGTTTATTTTTACAGGGACAGTGGACATTAATCAACATTTCAGTAAAAGTGCCGGTTTTAACCAGCCGGCTCATTTTCAACTGCAGTCCCTGGGCAGGTTGTGAACAGCAATAGAGTTCTAATCGTTGGGCACACTTCTGCTTCCAACTGGAGCGAAATGAAAGGTTAGGTAGATGAAAGGGGTCAGGGTGGTTAGAGTAGTGTACCTGTCTCCTGGCTCTGGGTACCTCATCCTTCTCCTCAGCCAGGAGAGGGGGCAGGGTGAACCCCATATCCACGTCCAGGCTCTCGAGTGTAGGAAAAGGGTCTGGGGATAAAACAGGACAGACAGACAGGACAAACGGACACAGGTAAGGGATGAGCCAATTCAAAGCCCACCAGACTGGAGTTCGACAGAGGTAGGCAGAGCTAAAGTGAGCCGGACTGAGCTGAACCAATCTGGACCGAACTGTGCTGTGCCAAAGCAAGCCAGACAGATGGAGAGGGAGGTGAATGAGTGAATTAGCAATGGCCTTTACTAGAAGGGGTGCGGGTGAATTGAATCATCAAACAGCTGTTGCTACATAACTACCTTCTCTCTAATGAACACGTAGTCCAGAGCTGCTGGTCACGGGCTCAGTTAGCCAGGTTCTTAGTTGTATTATTATTGTATTCCTGTATTAGCTAGGTTCTCTATTGTATTATTATTGTCTTCCTGTATTAGCTAGGGTCTTTATTGTATTCCTGTATCAGCTAGGTTCTTTATTGTATTCCTGTATTAGCTAGGTTCTTTATTGTATTCCTGTATCAGCTAGGTTCTTTATTGTATTCCTGTATTAGCTAGGTTCCTTATTGTATTATTGTATTCCTGTATCAGCTAGGTTCCTTATTGTATTCCTGTATTAGCTAGATTATTTATTGTATTCCTGTATTAGCTAGGTTCTTTATTGTATTCCTGTATTAGCTCGGTTCTTTATTGTATTCCTGTATTAGCTCGGTTCCTTATTGTATTATTGTTGTCCTGTATTAGCTCGGTTCTTCATTGTATTCCTGTATTAGCTAGGTTCTTTATTCTAGTCCTGTATTAGTTAGGTTCTTTATTGTATTCCTGTATTAGCTAGGTTCTTCATTCTAGTCCTGTATTAGCTAGGTTCTTTATTCTAATCCTGTATTAGCTAGGTTCTTTATTGTATTATTTTATTCCTGTATTGGCTAGATTATTTATTGTATTATTATTGTACTCCTGTATTAGCTAGATTATTTATTGTATTCATGTATTAGCAAGGTTGTTTATTATATTATTATTGTATTATCTAGGTATTTTAATGTAATTCTACACCTGACCTTCTGAATGCACTTCTGATTATAAATACACCTAAATAAATCCCTTCGTCTGATATGCCATAATATTTTTGTTTTAAACACCCATGTCACATGGTGATATTGTTTAGCACCTCTCCACTGTACTGAGAGACAGAGAGCAGTCAAATAATATCATTTTCCACAATAGAGGATAGGACTAGAAAGTGTCTCACAGTGTCAGGGTGGTCAAATGCTGCTCAGTAGTCGTACCTTGAGGAAAGTCGTTCTCCAGGTCCAGATCTGGTTCATACTTCTCCTCCTCAGCCTCCGATTCAGAGCTGCTCTTACTGGAGCTGCTGCTGCTGGACCTGGCCTCTCCTTCTCCTCGCTCCCTCTTCACCTTCACATCTGAAACAGTCACACAACACAACAACCAACATTTCATCTGTGGCAGCTTGCAGTGATGAGGCAGAGAAGTGCATCCCAGTCAGCTAGACAAAGATGCATACCAGTAGCCATGGATAAAGAAGCGCCATGGTTTGTTTCATGTCCTCATATAACAAAATACCAATCACAGAGTTTCAGGATGTGAACAGCAATAGAGTTCTAATCATTGGACACGCTTAAAAGTATTTGAGTCACGCTTGATTTAGTTTTGAGTTTGCACTTTTGGAACTGTGGATGTGAAGTCCTTTGTAGCTCAGTTGGTAGAGCATGGTGCTTGTAACGCCAGGGTAGTTGATTTGATTCCTGGGACCACCCATAAGCAAAATGTGTTCACACATTATTCTAAGTCGCAGAGTTTGCTAAATGGAATATATTAAGTCGGTACCCGGCTTTCTTTCTGTGTGTGTGTGTACCTGGCTTCTGGTCCTCTGCAATCATCTCAGCCATGGAGAGGTCAGCCTCATGGGGGTCAGTGGGGACTTTGGCCTTCAGCTTGTTGATGGTCTGGACAATCTGCTCTGTGCCCTGCAGTGTGGTGGGCAGGAACACTGGCACTGGAACCTGGGGTAGGAGGGAGAGACAGGGACCACTGGCTGGTTAGAGACTGTTTTTGTGTTAAATACTGGAAAGACTCATTCGAGAATAAATATCCACTCCACCTTATCCATGGTTGTCCTCATATTTACAAAATACCAAATCACAGAGTTTCAAGATGTGAACAGCAATAGAGTTCTAATCATCAGACACACTTCTGCATAAAATTATTCCGGATTTGTACTTTTGGGACTATTCCATTGGTTCCATGGAGCCCAGGGTGTTTCTTACCGGGACAGGTAGTGTGATGGGAATGGGTGTGATCTGGGCGTAGAGGTTCATGGGGACTGGGATGAACACAGGTACAGGGATGGGCACGGGAATGTACTCCCTCTTCACCCAGTCATCCTCATCTGGAGACAGACACACAGATTAAAAGGTCAAACCATGGACATACTACTTCGTGAGAGACATAATGTGCCGCACAGTTTGACCTTCGATTTCCCAAACAGTAATATTGAGGTGTCTACCTGTCTGTAGGAGCTTGCTCTGCATATGTGGTTTGCAGTAGGTGGCCTTGGTCATAGTGAGAGGCTTGCAGAGTACAGCTTTATTCTTCACATCCTTTAGGATCCCTCCACCTGTGTACGGCTGACTCAACATCTAGGAGATAACAGATGATACAAGGATAACAGATGATACTTGTTAAAGAAGGACAATGATATTCCTTACCTTACAGTCAGCTGTGCTGTAACGATTATAGGGTTGTAACATTAAGTACTTTTCCCTCACCGCAATGTTGGTTGCCTCAGTTTGTATTCCAAATCCTGTCAATAGAAAACATGGTTCAGTAAGTCAACCACACAGATGCACTTGTTTTCAAAAAGTCTAAATGCACACAAATTAGTACCAAGTCTGGTGTTCTCTGGGCCCTTCTGTGTTGCCAGGTTTGGTTCGTTCTGCTGGCAGTAAAAGCGGAGGAGACACTGCTGGTCACAGAAGTGCTTCATCTCTGCTCTCCACTGCACCGACTCAGTCAGGTTCCCTTGTACCTTACAGCAGTCACAACGCGCAGCCTGGTGGACATAACAGGAAACACACAAATCACATCCTGGATGCACAATTTTGAGAAATATGATTTTTCATAGTGAGACCGATTTAGGTACGAGCTCTGACCTTGTAGTACCACTCGTGGAACTTCTTGGCGCAGGTTTCACTGCAGAAGTCCCTGGACACCCCAGCCAACTGCCTGGTCACTCCTCTCTTACACAGCTGACTGCAGTAGTTACAGGTCACACACTTCAGACCCAGCCGCTTGGCAAAGTCCTGCTTGAACAGCAGCTTACAACCTGAGGGGAAATAGGGACAACAACGTTTACAGGTTATACGATGTCAATGCTCAAGTGACAAACATACTGTATACACTCATGTGTTGTCTGGGTAAAGTAGGGCTGGGCAATACGGCCTAAAAATCATTTCTCTTTGATTTTTTTCTAACTTCTGGGCAATTCACGATATATATATATATATATACACATTTAAAAGAAAAAGATTCTCTAAATAAGCTTTGTTGTACAATTAAAGGTCAAATCCACTGCATTAAAAACAGTCAGCAATAATCTAATGAATTCAGGTCTTGTGAAGTTATATCTAGGCTGAATATAAGTCTTCCACAACCATAAGACCCACTCATTTTTTATTTAACCTTTATTTAACTAGGCAAGTCAGTTAAGAACAAATTCTTATTTTCAATGACGGCCTAGGAACAGTGGGTTAACTGCCTTGTTCAGGGGCAGAACGACAGATTTGTACTAATAATGTAATTATTTTTATCAAAATAGATCAACCTGCTTTTTTGCAATAATCACTGATCTGGCTTTCAAGTCTGTCCATTAAAATACAATTTTTATTACAAATTAAACCAGAACCATGCATAATGCACATTCACTTCTGGCAGGCATTAAGCTATAGAAAATTAACCCAGATCTCAAACAATCTCTCAAGCACAAGCTCGCATGCTAGTGAGTAGCCATCTAATCTTTTTATTTCAAGTTTAGCCAACTTGGATCTGTTTGCTAGCTAACAGGGTAGTACAGTTGAAAGGTTATGAACACACCCTTCTGTTCGTTTCCAACTGTAAGCATGTCCACTTTGTTCAGATGTTGAAATCAAGTGGCCTGCCTTATTTCTCAGAATGAGAATGAGTGACAATTCTATATATGATTGTGCTTTATGCTTATTGCAAATTTGTAAAACACAGACTAGACAGCTAGTATAACAGTCTTCGGCTAAAATGCTGCTAGCAGTACTTGGTACCACAATGCCACGCGCGACAACCTTAGCATTCCTTTTCCAGAGTCAATGTTCATTGATACTCCCGTTTTAGTAGTGTCTGCTCTGCGCTCAATTTGAATCATTAGAAAGGTTAACTTCTCCTCTATTACAGTAAAATAATGTCTCAATGTGTTTCAGTCTCCATATGACCGATTCTGTTGGACCAAAAACTCAAATAGCGAGTTGAAACCTTTTGTCAGAGAGGAAGAAGTGATCGCTCATCTTTGTTGATGTGAGTGGCAGGGGGAGGAGCCTGGTGTGTTTGTGTAAACTAAAGGAAGAGGCAAAGCGAGATGTTTCACTCGCTAAAATCTTTCCAAAATAAGCCCAATGCGTTTCTATGGTCTAATTTTGGACCTAATCTTGTCGCTTGCCTTCCCGCCTTTGGGACGACTGCCATTGTTAGGACAGAAGCATGTGCATCTCATCATTATATACAGATCTATGGTGTAAATGGGAAGGTGCGTGCAGCACAGAAGGAGACAAGCGGACATAAAACGAAAAATACAACAAAACTTGATTCTTGTAATATAGGCATTTGGGACATCACGCAAAAAACATAAATGAGAATGATTCGAATTCCTTCGACCTATTGTCCAGCACTAGGCTAAAGTGCACCGGCTAGTGGCAGAACATGTCAGGGACATGGAGAAATATGGGATGAGGACAAGTATTATTCACTCTGGGTTCTCTCACTCTCCCAATCAAAACAGACTAGCTGACAAAGACACAGATTAGGGAGTGAGGGCATTGTCAGACCTTCGCTGCAGAAGGGCCTCTTGACCCCAGAAAACTTGACTGTCTCGTGGAGCGTCTTCTCCTCCTGGCAGTACTCGCAGAAGGTGACGATGCAGTGCAGCTTCTTGTAGTCCTCACAACATATCTTACTGCAGAACTGGTACACTTTATCCTGGGGGGAAAAATACATACCCACACAATGTTAAATGCTCCTGCATATTTAATTGAGGCTTGACCACTTGATATATATCCTGGACACAGAGGGAGAGGTTGAGCATATACACTCACAGACTTCAACAGAAAAGGTGTACAATTAACTTTAATGCTCAATTTTCTAAAAAAAAATGTTCAAAAAAATAAAACTAAAAATATAATATAATTGTGTTATATAAACCAAGTTCATGACCACAAAGTGAATGTACCTCCCACTCCAGGGTTTCAGGCTTCAGGCTGAATGCTCCTCGACAGTAATTACATTTGAGCTGGATGTTGTGGTTCGTTGTAGACAGGGGAGTCTGTCCATTGGTTACTGTTTGAATGTTTGCATTCTGAAGAGAAAGAAGAGAGAGAGAAAGAAACATTTCCTTGAGCTGCAGGAAACTAGATAAGGTAACCAGAAACTGAGGGACTTCTTAATTGTTTAGTTGCACTGCACAAGACATGTTCTTTCTTATTTTTATTTACTCCTTTTTCTCCCCAATTTCCTGGTATCCAACTGGTAGTCTTGTCCTATCGCTGCAACTATCGTATCGTACGGACTTGGGAGAGGCGAATTTCGAGAGCCGTGCATCCCCCGAAACACAACCCCGACAAGCTGCACTGCTTGACACAATGCCTGCTTAACCCGGAAGCCATCCACACCAATGTGTCAGAGGAAACAGCATTACACCTGGAGAACGTGTCAGCGTGCATTGCGCCCGGCCCGAAACAGTAGTCACTAGTGCGCGATGGGACAAGAACATCCCCCCCGGCCAAACACTCCCCTAACCCAGACGGCGCTGGGCCAATATGGACTCCAACCAGGATCTCTGTGGCACAGCTTGCACTGCAATGAAGTGCCTTAGACCACTGCGCCACTCGGGAGGCTAGACATGTTCTTTCTAACGTGAAACCTAACTGTCAGTAGGCTTTTATAATTCTTATTCAAATGTTTTGTCCTGGTTAACAAGGTGATATTTAAAAAAAGAAAGGAGTCAGTACATACCTGAAACTTGGTGACACACGTTGAGCTGCAGAAGTTTAGGACATTCCCCTCAAGCAGCGTGGCCTGGTACTGAGGTAACGATGTCTTCTTACAGAAGTGGCATGTGGGCTCAGAGTCTGCAAAGGAACAAAAACACCCCTTGACACATAACCTTCCTACACACGGTATGATCAAATGTAGGTACTGTAAGTACCAGCACCTTTATAATTGTACTTGCTATACTGCACCCACACGCCAACGCATATGTACACAGAAGAAAATGATACAACTTCAACTACCAAATTCCACACATCAAAGAAACCACACCAACAGTCAGTGTGAATGACGTAAGATGTGGGCTCACTGGAGAGTGAGAGTGGCAGTGCACTAATATGTGGCATGTAGCCTAGCGGTTAAGAGCGTTGGGCCAGCAACTGAAAAGTTGCTGGTTCAAATCCCTGAGCAGACGAGGTGAAAAATCAGTCAATGTTCCTTTGAGCAAGGCACTTAACCCTAATTGCTCCTATAAGTCGCTCTGGATAAGAGTGTTTGCTAAATTACTAAAATGTAAATGTGTGAGACAGGGTTCAATTCAGAAAGTCAAACTATAATCCAAGTAAAAATGTGAAAATTGAGGACAGTGATGCACTGATGGTGAGGTATAAACAAATACTAACCGAGGACAGTGGTAGCGGTGCTGGCGATCTTGGTCTTGTTCATGCAGGCTGTGGAGCAGTATGGTTCCATGGTGCCGCTGGCCCCGATGCAGTGAGTGACTTCACTAGACCTGACCATGGCACTACAGCCAGTACACATTGTCATCTTAGAGTGGGGCTAGAGGAATAAGGGAATACAAAATACATTGCCTTCAGAAAGTATTCATACCCCTCAAATTTTTTCAGTTTTTGTTGTGCTCAAGCCTGAATTTTAAATGGATTAAATTGAGATGTTGTGGTCACTGGCCTATATACAATACCCCATAATGTCAAAGTGTAATATTTTGGGGGGAAATGTTCAGAAATGAATCAAAAATGAAAAGCTGAAATGTCATGAGTCAATAAGTATTCAACCCTTTTGTTATGGCCTAAATACATTCAGAAGTACTAATTAACTTAACAAGCCACATAATAAATTGCATCGACTCAAATAATAGTGTTAAACATGATTTTTGACATACAATTATCTGTAAGGTCCCTCGGTCGAGCAGTGAATTTCAAACACAGATTCAACCACAAAGACCAGGGAGATTTTCCAATGTCTTGCAAAAAAGGGCACCTATTGGTAGATGGATAAAAAAAATATATATATATATATATATATATATATAGAATATTCCTTTGAGCATGGTGAAGTTATTCATTACACTTTGGATGATGCATCAATACACCCAGCCACTAAAAAGTGGCAGGTGTCCTTCCTAACTTAGTTGCTGGATAAGAAGGAAACCGCTCAGGGAATTCACCATGAGGCCAATTGTGACTTTAAAACAGTTACAGAGTTTAATGGCTGTGATAGGAGAAAACTGAGGATGGACCAACAACGTAGTTAAGCCACGAAACTGACCTAATTGACAGAATGAATGAAGGAAGCCTGTACAGAATAAAAAATATTCCAAAACATACATCATGTTTGCAACAATGCACTAAAGTAATACTGCAAAGAAATGTGGCAAAGCAATTAACTTTTTGTCCTGAATACAAAGCGTTATGTTTGGGGCAAATCCAATACAACACATTACTGAGTACCACTCTCCATATTTCCAAGCATAGTGGTGACTGCATCATCTTATGGGTATGCTTGTCATCGTTTAGGACTGGGTAGATTTTCAGGATAAAAAATAAAAGGAATGGAGCTCAGCACAGGCAAAATCCTAGAGGAATACCTTGTTCAGTCTGCTTTCCACCAGACACTGGGAGATTAATTAACCTTTCAGCAGGACAATAAACTAAAACACAATGTCAAATCTACACTGGAGTTGCTTACCACGAAGACAGTGAATGTTCCTGAGTGGCCGAGTTAGAGTTGACTCTTAAATCTACTTTAAAATATATGTCAAAACCTGAAAATGGTTGTCGAGCAATGATCAACAACCAATTTGACAGAGCTTGAAGAATTTTGAAAATAATAATGGGCAAATGTTGCACAATCCAGGTTTTGAAAGGTTTTAAGGAACTTACCCAGAAAGACTCACAGCTGTAATCACCGCCAAAGGTGCTTCTACAAAGTATTGACTCAGGGGTGTGAATACTTATGTAAATTAGATATTTCTGTATTTCATCTGCAATACATTTGCAAAAAAATATTAAGCATGTTTTCACTCTGTCATTATGGGGTATTGTGTGTAGATGGATAACACATATATATACACTACTGTTCAAAAGTTTGGGGTCACTTAGAAATGTCCTTATTTTTGAAAGAAAAGCAAAAAAAAATGTCCATTAAAATAACATCAAAATTGATTAGAAATACAGTGTAGACATTGTTAATGTTGTAAATGACTATTGTAACTGGAAACAGTGATTTTTTTATGGAATATCTACATAGGCATACAGAGGCCCATTATCTCCAACCATCACTCCTGTGTTCCATTGGCACGTTGTGTAAACTAATCCAAGTTGATCATTTTAAAAGGCTAATTGATCATTAGAAAACCCTTTTGCAATTATGTTAGCACAGTTGAAAACTGTTGTCCTGATAAAAGAAGCAATATAACTGGCCATCTTTAGGCTATTTGTGTATCTGGATCATCAGCATTTCTAAAGTTCTGACTCTCTGTTATGTGCTTGTAGTCCCTGACATATTCTATCTATTACCTGCTTGTAATCCCTGATACAGTTCTGACTGGCTGTTACCTGCTTGTAATCCTGCATACAGTTCTGACTGGCTGTTACCTGCTTGTAATCCCTGATACAGTTCTGACTGGCTGTTACCTGCTTGTAATCCTGCATACAGTTCTGACTGGCTGTTACCTGCTTGTAATCCCTGATACAGTTATGACTGGCTGTTACCTGCTTGTAATCCCTGATACACTTCTGACTGGCTGTTACCTGCTTTTAATCCCTGATATACTTCTGACTGGCTGTTACCTGCTTTTAATCCCTGATACAGTTCTGACTGGCTGTTACCTGCTTGTAATCCCTGATACAGTTCTGACTGTCTGTTATGTGCTTCTAATCCCTGATACATTCTAGTGGTTACCTGTTTGTAATCCAGCATACAGTTCTGACTGTCTTACCTGTTTGTAATCCCTGATATACTTCTGACTGTCTGTTATGTGCTTGTAATCCCTGATACATTCTAGCAGTTACCTGCTTGTAATCCCTGATACAGTTCTGACTGGCTGTTACCTGCTTGTAATCCCTGATACAGTTCTGACTGGCTTTTACCTGCTTGTAATCCTGCATACAGTTCTGGCAGCAGAAGCGTTTCTGCTTGCCGTCAATGATGAGAAAGTGGTTAGCAGTGGCGCGGCTGGGCAGGTATTCACCACACTGCTCACAGCAGTTCACGATGAGCCCGTTGGCCATGCGGTAACGGTTGAAACAGGCATCGCTGCATATTTTATGGGTGACCGTCTTGAAGCTCACCTCATGGCGGATCTGATATGAGGAAAAGGAATAGAAAGAATGATTTATAATAACGTGTGAAAATTCAATCATATTGAATGAATACACAGGCAATGGGTGAGATCGGTGTGAGATTCTAGCTGGTGGCTGGCTGATGTTGTTGTGGTTGTTTATAAACTGTTCCATGGTCAGATGGGAACCACCCTCCATTTTGATGCCAACTGTTTTCCATGCAGTAACCATGGACACCAGACTCAAGGCTTGGACATACACAGTGGATGAGAAACTGTGCCGTCGGCAGCCATGTTGGAGGGAGAGTGAGTGGAATATACTCTGTCCAAATCGACCCCTACCCACTTCTTTTGATCTAAGACATTGATGGGCCCCCTTTTTTAGGCCTATGGATCAATTTCCACCCCTACAAAAAAAAGTGTATTTTTTATTTTTAGGAACTCAGTCAGTGTCTCAACTTACTGTTGAGTGTTAGAATAGTAGAATACACAAGGTGCAATTTCAACATTTGGTTGTGAATCAGTAGTTTTTCTTAAGGGTGTGCCAAATGGCAAGGCCATTTGGCCTTCAAGAGGTGCCTAAATCTGCCAGCCTACCAAGGCCATCTGCTAGGGCACCAATGCCATCTGCTAGGGCACCAAGGCATCTGCCAGGGCACCAAGGCCGTCTGCCAGGGCACCAAGGCCGTCTGCCAGGGCACCAAGGCCATCTGCCAGGGCACCAAGGCCATCTGCTACGGCACCAAGGCCATCTGCTAGGGCACCAAGGCCATCTGCTAGGGCACCAAGGCCATCTGCTACGGCACCAAGGCCATCTGCTACGGCACCAAGGCCATCTGCTAAGGCACCAAGGCCATCTGCTAAGGCACCAAGGCCATCTGCTAAGGCACCAAGGCCATCTGCTAGGGCACCAAGGCCATTAACCAAAATAGCCAATTCAATTGATTTGAAAACCACAAGCTGTTTAGAAAAACAAAAAAGTGCATGTAAATGTACATAAATAATTTGCCTACATGTCAAAGTCTAGGTGATAGCCTATGTGTATTGGCTACAGTTTGTAATGTCCAGACCGGTGCTGACAGGAGTGAGGTGCCAGACTTTAATGCGACTTTTAATTACATATACACTGAACAAAAATATAAACTCAACATGGACTACAGGAAAAGGAGGACCAAGCACGTCCCCATTCTCATCAACGGGGCTGTAGTGGAGTAGGTTGAGAGCTTTAAGTTCCTTGGTGTCCACATCACCATCAAACTATCATGGTCCAAACACACCAAGACAGTTGTGAAGAGGGCACGACAATGCCTATTCCCCCTTAGGAGATGGAAAAGATTTGGCATGGGTGCTCAGATCCTCAAAAAGTTCTACAGCTGAACCATCCTGACTGGTTGCATCACCGCCTGGTATGGCAACTGCTCGGCCTCGGACCGCAAGGCACTACAGGGGGTAGTGCATACAGCCCAGTACATCCTAGAGGTCCTGCCATCCAGGACCTCTATACCAGGCGGTGTCAGAGGAAGGCCCTAGAAATGGTCAAAGACTCCAGCTACCCTAGTCATAGATTGTTCTCTCTGTTACCGCACGGCAAGCGGTACCGGAGTGCCAATTCTAGGTCCAAAAAGTTTCTTAAAAGCTTCTACCCCCAAGCCATAAGACTCCTGAACAGCTAATCAAATGGCTACCTGGACTATTAGCATTGTCCCGCCCCATTTTTTCGCTGCTGCTACTCTCTGTTTATTATCCATGCATAGTCACTTTACCACTACAACTTACCATAATTACCTCAACTAACCTGTGCACATTGACTCTGTACCAGTACCCCCTGTATATAGCCTCACTACTGTTATTTTATTGTTGCTCCTTAATTATTAGTTATTTTTCTTGTTTTTTATTTAGTTACTTTTTTACTTCAGTTTATTTTAGTCAATACTTTCTTAGCACTTTTTTTTTTTAACTGCATTGTTGGTTTAGGGCTTGTAAGTAAGCATATAACTGTAAGGTTGCATTCGACGCAAGTGACAAATAAAATGTGTTTTGATTTGAAGTGTTGGTCCCATGTTTCATGAGTTGAAATAAAAGATCCCAGAAATGTTCCATGCATTTTAAAAGCTTTTTTTTCTTAAATGCGGTGTACAAATTTGTTTACATCCCTGTTAGTGAGCATTTCTCCTTTGCCAATATAATCCATCCAGCTGACAGGTGTAGCATATCAAGAAGCTGATTAAACAGAATGCTCATTACACAGGTGCACCTTGTGCAGGGGACAATAAAAGGCCAGTCTAAAATGTGCAGTTTTGTCACACAACACAATGCCACAGATGTCTGACTGCAGTTCGGCATCGTAACCGACTCAGTGGGCAAATGCTCACCTTCGATGGCCACTGGCACACTGTGTCAAAAGGGCACTGCACATGCAATCCGTTAGAACATTTTAAAGAGGGGAGATCTAATATGCAACAACTAGCATTGGTTGCTAATATGACTAGGATTGTGCCTTCAGCTACAGGACAATGAAAGAAAGTTCGTATAAAAGAATAGCCTCCTCGGATATGGTCTGATTTTGGCTGGGCTACTTTGAAGCAAGGTAAGACATACCTTATAATATATATAATAACATTTCAGATTTCAAACAATTAAGTATATGTTTTCTAAATGTTTTATTCTTCTCCCAGAGAAGAAGGCCAGCTATTACCGGCCAACGAAAACCCTGCTGCGAGCCGCTGCGAGCCACTGCGGCCCCTAATGAGATCAGGTTTTTTGTGGCCCCCGCCCCCATCAAATTTGACCATCCCTAATCTAAGTAATCATGGTAAAATTCCCGGGGACCCCATTCATTTTGTTAGACAGTCTCACTCAGATATTATATTAACTCTAAAATATTAACTCTAAAACATAAAAATGTTCTCTCCGCTGTCAAGAGAGGGGCTGCTAAAATGTTTTGCTCGCAATGTGGTGGGGGGGTACGCAGATTTTCTGTGGCCCCCACTCCCATCAAAGTTGCCCATCCCTGGTGTAGTGTGTTGCACTGACCTCAGTGAGCTTTCCGCACACAGTGCACTTGGTTTTGAGAGAGGACTTGGGTGGGTTCTGTTTGTTCTCGTAGGCTCCCAGACAGCCTGTACTGCAGAACTCCTGGAACGACTCACTGGAGTCCACCTGTGCCACTATCGTGCCCTTCATTGTAGTGATGTCCCTGGAAGACACACGTTAATACACACATAGAAATAAAGTAGAAAATTTGATATATCAACACACACAGCGACTCTTCTTCTTACTTTTTGCACATGGTGCAGCTCTTCTTGGGGGTGGGTTTGTGTGAGAAGGCAGAGAGGCAGGTGGTGGAACAGAACAGGTGAGTGGATCCTTTCCGCTGGTAGGCCGTCTGGCCTTTTTTCAGAGGCTTCTTACAATTGGCGCAGGTCACTTTGACAGTGCGAGGGGGGTTCTGGGAGCCAGAGGGGGAGGGGCCGGGCGGTTTGGGCAGAGAGGCGGTTGGCGACGGAGAGTCCACCCCAGTCTGTTTCTGGTTCCGTGGGAACGAGGCCGACTGGGATATCCACGAATCTGTGGAGAGAAAAAACACAAACAAACAAAGTTTAGCAGACCTGAAGAAACAACATAACAGGTGCAATGTGAAAAGAAGCTGTAAAACAGCATAGAATGGTTCAGCACAATAGTGTTAAAACCATATGCCTTTGTGTTTACTACCAGGCCTCTGGTGGGTTCCTGTGTCTCCGTTCTGTACAGGCTGACTAGTGGTGGAGGTGTTGCTGACCCTGCCAGGGTTGAAAGTGGCCGGGAGCCTGGTAGTGCTGATGGAGCTCCGGGCCTCAGGGTTCAGACTGAAGGTGCTGCTAATCTGCAAGCCCTTCTCCGCTACACCCGACCCCCCTACCCCCACCCCGCCTTGCAGGGACGTCACACTGGTGATCATCAGATTCATGTCCCTCTCAGGCTCTGCCACTGGATCGGCTGCTGTAGCAGCCGTGGCGATGGCAGAGGGCCCCAGCGTTGTGACGTTGCCAATCTTTATCTCAGAGTCCGGCTCCGTGCTGCTCAGGATACCGCCGCTGTACGAAGAGGGCCTCCGGCTGTGGCCAGTAAAGAGCCTCTGTGCCCGGGATCCTCCTCATCGTCGATGACGATGGGCTCTGTGGATGGTGCTGATGAGGTGGCAGGTGGACTGTTTTTTTTGAAGGGGGCTGCTGCTGCTGTGGCGGTTGTCATGTTTACCGTTGCCGTGGTTTCGGTTTCTGAGGGGCGGGGCTCAATGCAGTCTGCGGGGGTGCCAGCATGGGAAGGGGGAGTAGCAGAGGGGGTGGGGGGCTGTTTCCCTGAGGGAGATGGGGCCTCTTCCACCAGCACCACATCATCATCATTGTCATTGTTCTCCGGAACCCTGGAGGGTTCCTCTGTTACCGTGGTGACGGGAGCCTGGGATCCAGTGGGGGGTGTGGTTTTCTCTGAGGAGCGAGTGGTGTCTGTGTCCATGGGTTCCTCTTCTGGGGCTGGGGTTGTGCTCCCCTCCACTACCCCAGGCTTGGGCTCCAATTCCCCATCCATCATTTAGGCTGCTACCACCTGTCCTGCACCTACACAAACACAGCACACGTTATTAGGACTAACCTACCATAAGCCTAGTCCATGATAAACATGTTGAGTGCAGGTATCCCAGGTACAAGCTGTATGTATGTGAAGAAATAGGAACACTGCCAACCTCTGTTTAGGCTACCTGGTTGATTACAAAATAATCATTAACGAGCTCAGGTAAAACCCAGGTAATATTTGTGTGCATATTTGTGTTTTCGGTTATTGTCCTGCTGAAAGGTGAATTTGTCTCCCAGTGTCTGGTGGAAAGCAGACGGGACCATGTTTTCCTCTAGGATTTTGCCTGTGCTTAGCTCTATTCTCCCTAGTCCTTGCCGATGACAAGCATACCCATATCACGATGCAGCCACCACCATGCCTGAAAATATCTACAGTAGTCTGTGATGGGTTGTGTTGGATTTGCTCCAAACATAACGCTTTGTATTCAGGACATAAAGGACATTTTTCTCGGTTTTACTTTAGTGACATTAAAAATATAGATTTTTATTCTGTACAGGCTTCCTTCTTTTCACTCTGTCAATTAGGTTAGTATTGTGGAGTAACTACAATGTTGTTGATCCATGCTCAGTTTTCTCCTATCACAGCCATTAAACTCTGTAACTATTTAAAAATCACCATTGGCCTCAATGTGAAATCCCTGAGCGGTTTTCTTCCTCTCCGGCAACTGAGTTAGGAAGGACGCCTGCATCTTTGTAGTGACTGGGTGTATTGATACACCATCCAAAGTGTAATTAATAACTTCACCATGCTCAAAGGTATATTCAATGTTTGTTTTTCCCCCATCTACCAATAGATGCCCTTCTTTGCGAGGCATTGGAAAACCTCCCTGGTCTTTGTGGTTGAATCTGTGCTTGAAATTCACTGCTCGACTGAGGGACCTTAATTGTATGTGTGGGATACAGAAATTAGGCAGTCATTAAAAAATCAAGTTAAGGGGGCCTCCCGAGTGGGGCAGCGGTCTAAGGCACTGCATTGCAGTGCTAGAAGTGTCACTACAGACCCGGGTTCGATCCTGGGCTGTATCACAACTGGCTGTGATCGGGAGTCCCATAGGGTGGAGCACAATTGGCTGGCTTCCGGGTTAAGCAGGCAGGTGTTAAGAAGCGCGGTTCGGCGGGTCATGTTTCAGGGGGCACATGACTCGACCTTCGCCTCCCAAACCCGTTGGGGAGATGCAGCGATGAGACGAGATCAAATTGGGGAGAAGAAGAGGGTAAAACACAAAAAAAGATATATATAATTGTTAAACATTATTATTGCACACAGAGTGAATCCATGCAACTTATTATATGACTTTAGCAAATGTTTACTCCTGAATTTATTTAGGCTTGCCAAAACAAAGGTGTTGAATATTTATCGACCCCCCACAAAGTAAAATATTGCACTGACATTTCAGCTTTTCATTTTTCATTAATTTGTAAACATTTCTAAAAACATAATTCCACTGACATTATGGGGTATTGTATGTAGGCCAGTGAGAAGAAAAAAAATCTAATTTTATATTCTGGCTGTAACACAACAAAATGTGGAAAAACTCAAGGGGTGGGTGTGAATACTTTCTGAAGGCACCGAGTAAATCACTGCTTTACCAGTACTAACGCGACTACACCGTTTTCATGTTACAAAACACGAAGCTCTCTCTAAAACTGCAAGTTGTCTCCAGAGTAATAAACATAGCTATCAAAAGGGAATGTGTGCTTGCTGGCCAATGTGACACAAAATACTGCAAAGTAATATAAAAACTACAGTTCAGGTAAAGTTGTAAGGACAAAACATAATTGTTTTAATTAGCAAGCTAGCTTGCTATCGAATATGAGAGATTGGGTGTATATTAGAGGTCGACCGATTAATCGGAATGGCCGATTAATTAGGGCCGATTTAGAGTTTTCATAACAATCGGAAATCGGTATTTTTGGGCGCCATTTTTTTTTTTACACCTTTATTTCATCTTTATTTAACTGGGCAAGTCGGTTAAGAACACATTCTTATTTTCAATGACAGCCTAGGAACGGTAGGTTAACTGCCTCGTTCAGGGGCAGAAAGACAGATTTTCACATTGTCAGCTCGGGGGATACAATCTTGCAACCTTACAGTTAACTAGTCCATCGCAATAACGACCTGCCTCTCTCTCGTTGCACTCCACAAGGAGACTACCTGTTACGCAACTGCAGTAAGCCAAGGTAAGTTGCTAGCTAGCATTAAAAAAAAACAATCAATCATAATCACTAGTTAACTACACATGGTTGATGATATTACTAGATATTATCTAGCGTGTCCTGTGTTGCATATAATCTAACTGAGCATACAAGCATACAAGTATCTAAGTATCTGACTGAGCGGTGGTAGGCAGAAGCAGGCGCGTAAACATGAATTCAAACAGAGCTTTCGTGTGTTTTGCCAGCAGCTCTTTGTTGTGCGTCAAGCATTGCGCTGTTTATCGACTCCCGAGATGAGGCTGGTGTGACCGAAGTGAAATGGCTGGCTAGTTAGCGCGCACTAATAGCGTTTCAAACTTCACTCCCTCTGAGCCTTGGGGTGGTTGTTTCCCTTGCTCTGCATGGGTAATGCTGCTTCGATGTGGTGGCTGTTGTCGTTGTGTTGCTGGTTTGAGCCCAGGGAGGAGCGAGGAGAGGGACGGAAGCTATACTGTTACACTGGCAATACCAAAGTGCCTATAAGAACATCCAATAGTCAAAGGTTAATGAAATACAAATGGTATAGAGGGAAATAGTCCTATAATAACTACAACCTAAAACTTCTTATCTGGAATATTGAAGACTCATGTTAAAAGGAACCACCAGCTTTCATATGTTCTCATGTTCTGAGCAAGAAACTGAAACGTTAGCTTTCCTACATAGCACATATTGCACTTTTATGTTCTTCTCCAACACTTTGTTTTTGCATTATTTAAACCAAATTGAACATGTTTCATTATCTACTTGAGGCTAAATTCGTTTTATTGATGTATTATATTAAGTTAACATAAGTGTTAATTCAGTATTGTTGTAATTGTCATTATTACAAATACAACTTATTTATATATATATATATATATATATATGTTTTTATTTTTATTTTAAATCAGCCGATTAATCGGTATCGGCCTTTTGTCCTCCAATAATCGGTATCGGCGCTGAAAAATCATAATCGGTCGACCTCTAGTGTATATAGCTGGTGAAATTAGTTAATCCCGCAATGTTGCACTTCTGTGTTTAGAAGAATAACATTCCAACAGCCACCAAAATGTGAGAACTAATATTGTTGCTGCCTATGTCCCATCCCCAACCCCCCTCTGCTATGCATGGCCACAGAAGTGAAACCATGGGGCGGCAAGTAGCCTAGTGGTTAGAGTGTTGGGCCAGTAACCGAAAGGTGGCTAAATCGAATCCCTGAGCTGACAAGGTAAAAGTCTGTTGTTCTGCCCCTGAACAAGGCAGTTAACCCACTGTTCTTAGGCCATCATTGTAAATAACAATTTGTTCTTAACTGACTTGCCTAGTTAAATAAAGTTAAAATGGCCAGACACCTTCCTCTCCACAGAGAATGCTTGAGTATGTCATTGTCAAGCTCATAGAACTTAGGCTATACATTGATCCATGACTGACAGACTATGTGACTTTTCACTAACTCCACCTTTGTGTCTGTGTTTCAGGAGTCAACAGCCTCACTGAAGTTTGTCCAGAGTGCAGGCCTGCCACTGAAAATAACATCATAGCTCACACACGCCCAGAAGAGAGGATTCTCTCTCCCAAAAAATGCAAATCAGGTCATTGTGCATGATTGCCCAACCCTGCTAAAATCCATACACCACCAAGGTCAAGTAAGGTAGAGTCAGGACAACAACAAGACTGGACAATCATGGGTGGCTTGACCCAGGTGTTTATGTGCACAGTGGGTAATGTATGGACCAGACTATATGTGTATCATGTGTCTTACAGGACTGAGTCCTCCCGGGCTGTGTGATGCAGACCTAGGACAGGGGCTGAGCAAGCAGCAATATTGTAATACTGACCAAGTGAGGATGTGGATTAAATTGTTTTTGAAAAATATCACTGAAATGGTACCACGTTTTGTTCTGTTTATCATTCAATGCCTGTTCTAATGATGTTTACATAACCAACTAAAATCATGCAAGCTAACAGGCAGGCCACAAACATACAAAATAATGGCACAGTATAACAGTGGTGTGCAGAACGGCATCACGGAACACACAACTCGTCGATCCTTGTCAAGTATGGGCTATTGCAGCAGACGACCATACCGGGTTCCACTCCTATCAGCTAAAAACAAGGAGAAGCGGCTTCACCAACACTGGACAATAGACGAGTGGAAAAACATTGCCTGAGCCGACGAATCCCGGTCCCTGTTGCATCATGCTGACAGCAGAGTCAGGATTTGGCGTAAGCAGCATGAGTCCATGGACCCATCCTGCCTGGTGTCAACAGTACAGGCTGGTGGTGGTGGTGCACTGGTGTGGGGAATGTTTACCTGGCACGTTAGGTCCCTTGATACCAATTAAGCAATGAATGAACGCCATAGCGTATCTGCACATTGTTGCTGACCAAACCCAATAGAGCATCTTTGGGATGAGATGGAACGGGCTGTTCTCAGCATGATGCCATCGCAACTTTGTGATGCCATCGCATCAGCATGGACCAACATCCCTGTGGAACATTTCCAACACCTTATAGAATCCATGTCCAAAGAATTCAGGCTGTTCCGGGGGTAAAGGGGGTTCCAACCAGGTATTAGATGGGTGTACCTAATAAACGATATATATTTTTCGAACGCCTTAATGCAAGGGGCGCTGCTGCTTTGTAACCAATTATCCACAGTTGCTAATAGTTACCGGTAGTTAGCTAGCTTTTTTAGTCCAGGGAGTAGCTAGGTTAGCTAACCTCTAGCTTTGCTGGTAAAACTCCAGTATTACTGCTAAACTCTGTATTCATCCTTGATCATTAAATTCCGTTGCAGACGAGGGAGGAGGAGAGTGGATTGTCATTCACCATGTCGTAGCTAACGTTACCATTAACAGTTTAACAGTGCTGTGCTCCATAGCTAAGCTTCCCTGAGCCTGGCTGTTGGGTTTGTTTACAAATCACGGAGTGCGGGCTGTCAGAGACCGCATGGGCTGTGCACATGTTGCAAGGTGGAGATGTGTACGCCCGATTAATCAATATTTATAAGGAGCCATATGTCTGTCCGTGTTCCGAGGGTGGAACTAAATGAGCATTTCTGCACTAGGAAAGGAATTAGGTCGAAATAGTGGCAGCAACTTCCTCTGAAGGGGGGGGCCTTTAAAAAAAGGTTGGTTTTTCATTCCACCTCTAAAAAAACATATATCGGTAGATATATCGGTAACTTTAGCCTCCCTAAAAATCAGTATGGGTCCCAAAAATCTCATATCGGTCGCACTTCAGTCTCAACTGTCTCTCTCCTCGCCCCTTGTCCACCTGTACCAACTCTGTTGCCAAGAGATGCAGCACCTTTGGTTACTGAGCCGTAATGATCAGGAGAATACCATGGAGGTTGGTTTTACTCTGTAGACATCAGGGTCACGTTCAGTACGAGGCACTAGGTGCCAAACCCGGAGGAGAAATGCAGCACTACCTGGCTACACTCATTCTCCAGTTTGGGTCCATGTACAGAGTATACCAAATATTAGGAAAAACCTTCCTAATACGGAGTTTCACACGGCCCTTTTGCCCTCACAACAGCCTCCATTCGTTGGGGCATGGACTCCACAAGGTGTCAAACGTTCCATTGGGATCCTGGCTCATGTTGACTCCAATGCTTCCCACAGTTGTTTCAAGTTGGCTGGAAGTCCTTTGGGTGGTGGACCAGTCTTGATACACATGGGAAATTGTTGCAGTTCTTGACAAAAACCGGTGTGCCTGGGGGCCTCCCGGGTGGCACAGTTGTTAAGAGCGCTGTACTGCAGCGCCAGCTGTGCCACCAGAGACCCTGGGTTCGCACCCAGGCTCTGTCGTAACCGGCCACGACCGGGAGGTCCGTGGGGCGACGCACAATTGGCCTAGCGTCGTCCGGGTTAGGGAGGGTTTGGCCGGAAGGGAAATTCTTGTCTCATCGCGCACCAGCGACTCCTGTGGCGGGCCGGGCGCAGTTGCACGGTGTTTCCTCCGACACATGCAGCCAGTGCAGCTGGCTTTCGGGTTGGATGGCACTGTGTTAAGAAGCAGTGTGGCTTGGTTGGGTTGTGTATTGGAGGACGCATGACTTTCAACCTTCGTCTCTCCCGAGCCCGTACGGGAGTTGTAGCGATGAGACAAGATCGTAGCTACTAAAAACAATTGGATACCACGAAATTGGGGAGAAAAAGGGGAAAAAAAAAACGGTGTGCCTGGCCACCATTCCCCCTTCAAAGGCACTTACATGTTCTGTATCTGAATGGGTGAATGGGCAAGACATAATCCATCTCTCAATTGTCTCATGGCTTAAAAATCCTTCTTTAACTCGTCTCCTCCCCTTCATCTACACTGATTGAAGTGGATTTAACAAGTGACATCAATAAGGAATCATAGCGTTCACCTGGATTCCTCTGGTCAGACTATGTCATGGAAAAAGCAGGCTTTCTTAATGTTTTGTATACGCAGTGCATAATCCAGTCCACTAAATAAATTATGATTGTAGACTGCAACTGATTGTAGTTGCAACGTCAGGGCTCGATATTAACTAGAGGTCGACCGATTAATCGGAACGGCCGATTAATTAGGGCCGATTTCAAGTTTTCATAACAATCGGAAATCGGTATTTTTGGAGGCAAGTCAGTTAAGAACACATTCTTATTTACAATGCTGGCCTAGGAACGGTGGGTTAACTGCCTTGTTCAGGGGAAGAACGACAGATTTTTACCTTGTCAGCTCCGGGATTCAATCTTGCAACCTTACAGTTAACTAGTCCAACGCTCTAACCACCTGCCTCTCATTGCACTCCACGAGGAGCCTGCCTGTTACGCGAATGCAGTAAGAAGCCAAGGTAAGATGCTAGCTAGCATTAGACTTATCTTATAAAAAACAATCAATCAATCATAATTACTAGTTATAACTACACATGGTTGATGATATTACTAGTTTATCTAGCGTGTCCTGCGTTGCATATAATCAATGCAGTGCGAAAAAGGACTGTCGTTGCTCCAACGTGTACCTAACCATAAACACCAATGCCGTTCTTAAAATCAATACACAGAAGTATATATTTTTAAACCTGCATATTTAGCTAAAAGAAATCCAGGTTAGCAGGCAATATTAACCAGGTGAAATAGTGTCACTTCTCTTGCGTTCATTGCACGCAGAGTCAGGGTATATGCAACAGTTTGGGCCGCCTGGATCATTGCGAACTAATTTGCCAGAATTTTACGTAATTATGACATAACATTGAAGGTTGTGCAATGTAACAGGAATATTTAGACTGATGGATGCCACCCGTTAAGATAAAATACGGAACGGTTCTGTATTTCACCAAAAATAATAAAAGTCTTGTTTTTCGAGATGAGTTTCCAGATTCGACCATATTAATGACCTATGGCTCGCATTTCTGTGTGTTATTATGTTATAATTAAGTCTATGATTTGATAGAGCAGTCTGACTGAGCGATGGTAGGAACCAGCAGGCTCATAAGCATTCATTCAAACTGCACTTTCGTGCATTTTGCCAGCAGCTCTGCTGTTTATGACTTCAAGCCTATCAACTCCCGAGATTAGGCTGGTGTAACGATGTGATGTGAAATGGCTAGCCAGTAAGCGGGGTGCACGCTAATAGCGTTTCAAATGTCACTCTGAGACTTGGAGTAGTTGTTCCCCTTGCTCTGCATGGGTAACGCTGCTTCGAGGGTGGCTGTTGTCATTGTGTTCCTGGTTCGAGCCCAGGTAGGAGCGAGGAGTGGTACGGAAGCTATACTGTTACACTGGCAATACTAAAGTTCCTATAAGAACATCCAATAGTCAAAGGTATATGAAATACAAATGGTATAGAGAGAAATAGTCCTATAATAACAACAACCTAAAACTTCTTACCTGGGAATATTCAAGACTCATGTTAAAAGGAACCACCAGCTTTCATATGTTCTCATGTTCTGAGCAATGAACTTAAACATTTGCTTTCTTACATGGCACATATTGCACTTTTACTTTCTTCTCCAACACTTTGTTTTTGCATTATTTAAACCAAACTGAACATGTTTGATTATTTATTTGAGGCTAAATTGATTTTATTTATGTATTATATTAAGTTAAAATAAGTGTTCATTCAGTATTGTTGTAATTGTCTGTATTACAAATAAATGTTCAAAATCGTCCGATTAATCGGTATCTGTGTTTTGTCCTCCAATAATCGGTATCGGCGGGGAAAAATCATAATCGGTCGACCTCTAGTCTGATGTCCTAAAATATCTTTCTACCACACTCCTGTATAACTGCAAATGGACAACACGCAGTTGATGAAACCAATACTGGATACTAGTCCGGTTGTAAAACAGTCTGGCAAGTGCTCAAAATTGGCTAGGATTCTCCTCTCTTCAATACTGGCCATGTATTTCTGACAAAGTTTTTTTTAAATACACTGCTCAAAAAAATAAAGGGAACACTAAAATAACACATCCTAGATCTGAATGAATTAAATATTTTTATTAAATACTTTTTTCTTTACATAGTTGAATGTGCTGACAAAAAAATAAAAAAATCACACAAAAATGATCAATGGAAATCAAATGTATCAACCCATGGAGGTCTGGATTTGGAGTCACACTCAAAATTAAAGTGGAAAACCACACTACAGGCTGATCCAACTTGGATGTAATGACCTTAAAACAAGTCAAAATGAAGCTCAGTGGTGTGTGTGGCCTCCACGTGCCTGTATGACCTCCCTACAACGCCTAGGCATGCTCCTGATGAGGTGGCGGATGGTCTCCTGAGGGATCTCCTCCCAGACCTGGACTAAAGCATCCGCCAACTCCTGGACAGTCTGTGGTGCAACGTGGCGTTGGTGGATGGAGCGAGACATGATGTCCCAGATGTGCTCAATTGGATTCAGGTCTGGGGAACGGGCGGGCCAGTCCATAGCATCAATGCCTTCCTCTTGCAGGAACTGCTGACACACTCCAGCCACATGAGGTCTAGCATTGTCTTGCATTAGGAGGAACCCAGGGCCAACCGCATCAGCATATGGTCTCACAAGGGGTCTGGGGATCTCATCTCGGTACCTAATGGCAGTCAGGCTACCTCTGGCGAGCACATGGAGGGCTGTGCGGCCCCCCAAAGAAATGCCACCCCACACCATGACTGACCACCGCCAAACCGGTCATGCTGGAGGATGTTGCAGGCAGCAGAACGTTCTCCACGGCGTCTCCAGACTGTCACATGTGCTCAGTGTGAACCTGCTTTCATCTGTGAAGAGCACAGGGCGCCAGTGGCGAATTTGCCAATCTTGGTGTTCTCTGGCAAATGCCAAACGTCCTGCACGGTGTTGGGCTGTAAGCACAACCCCCACCTGTGGAAGTCGGGCCCTCATACCACCCTCATGGAGTCTGTTTCTGACCGTTTGAGCAGACACATGCACATTTGTGGCCTGCTGGAGGTCATTTTGCAGGGCTCTGGCAGTGCTCCTCCTTGCACAAAGGCGGAGGTAGCGGTCCTGCTGCTGGGTTGTTGCCCTCCTACGGCCTCCTCCACGTCTCCTGATGTACTGGCCTGTTCTTGGTAGCGCCTCCATGCTCTGGACACTACGCTGACAGACACAGCAAACCTTCTTGCCACAGCTCGCATTGATGTGCCATCCTGGATGAGCTGCACTACCTGAGCCACTTGTGTGGGTTGTAGACTCCGTCTCATGCTACCACTAGAGTGAAAGCACCACCAGCATTCAAAAGTGACCAAAACATCAGCCAGGAAGCATAGGAACTGAGAAGTGGTCTGTGGTCCCACCTGCAGAACCACTCCTTTATTGGGGGTGTCTTGCTAAATGCCTATAATTTCCACCTGTTGTCTATTCCATTTGCACAACAGCATGTGAAATGTATTGTCAGTGTTGCTTCCTAAGTGGACAGTTTGATTTCACAGAAGTGTGATTGACTTGGAGTTACATTGTGTGGTTTAAGTGTTCCCTTTATTTTTTTGAGCAGTGTATTATTTGAATAGCCTGATTGACAAGTAACTCCTATGCTGTCAAGATCTCCCCTGAACATGGAATATTTTCACTTTACAAATAGATAAACATCTTAATTAGCTACCATGCCCACCTTATTCATTTGATCCCTGGTTCATTGAATGAGGGAATTATTTAATAAAAACATTAAAATATTTGGTTGTAATTGTAATGTTGCAGGGTGGTCAACACTCCTAGAGAGTCCAGGAGAGCTACTGGGTTTGCAGGCTTTTGCTCCAGCCCTGCTCGAACACACCACATTGTAAAAAAAAATGTTTTTTTTAAATCAGCTGCTCAACAGGACCTTGATAAGCTGACTCTGATGTGTTTGAGCAGGGATGGATCAAAAGCCTGCACACCCAGTAGCTCTCCAGATGGAGGGTTGACGGACCACATGTGTTTTGTCCAGTAGCCGATCAGTGCAATATTTTACTTTGTGGGGGGTTAAGTACCTTGCTCAAGGCCATAACGGCAGGAGAAATAATACATTGGATCAGAGACCAGTAGCCTTTCATTGTGTCAATAACAGTGATAATAATGAAGGTTATTTTCTGAAGTGGTTCCTTGCATCAAACACACAATTTTCAGTCAAATTTTTGGCCCATGGTGTTACGGACCATTTCTTTTGTTGGAGAAGTGACTTGAGCTTTTGGACAAGTAAAAACATCAGTCCTACTTACCCGAGGAACAAGTGGCTAAAAAAGTTAAAGTCAAGCCATGAATGGTCAATGTTATACAGCCTTTTATGATTGCGATTGACACCCCCAAAGACCAAAGCTGAACACAACTGAATGGCCATTATGTTATGACAACATAAACTCGGCAAAAAAACAAATGTCCTCTCACTGTCAACAGCATTTATTTTCAGCAAACTTAACATGTATCAATATTTGTATGAACATAACAAGATTCAACAACTGAGACATGAACTGAACAAGTTCCACAGAGAAGTGACTAACAGAAATTGAATCATTTGTCCCTGAACAAAGGGGGGATCAAAATAAAAAGTAACAGTGAGTATCTGGTGTGGCCACCAGCTGCATTAAGTACTGCAGAGAATTTCTTCTTCATGGACTGCACCAGATTTGCCAGTTCTTGCTGTGAGATGTTACCCCACTCTTCCACCAAGACACCTGCAAGTTCCCGGACATTTCTGGGGGGAATGGCCCTAGCCCTCACCCTCCGATCCAACAGGTCCCATACGTGCTCAATGGGATTGAGATTCGGGCTCTTCGCTGGCCACTGACATTCCTGTCTTGCAGGAAATCAGACAGAACAAGCAGTATGGCTGGTGGCATTGTCATGCTGGAGGGTCATGTCAGGATGAGCCTGCAGGAAGGGTACCACATGAGGGAGGAGGATGTCTTCCCTGTAGCACAGCGTAGATTGCCTGCAATGACAACAAGCTTAGTCCGATGATGCTGTGACACACCGCCCAAGACCATGACGGACCCTCAGCCTCCAAATCGATCCCGTTCCAGAGTACAGGCCTCGGTGTAACGCTCATTCCTTTGACAATAGACGCGTATCCCTGTCCCACCCCTAGTGAGACAAAACCGTGACTCGTCAGTGAAGAGCACTTTTTGCCAGTCCTGTCTGGTCCAGCGACGGTGGGTTTGTGCCCATAGGTGACGTTGTTGCCGGTGATGTCTGGTGAGGACCTGCCTTACAACAGGCCTACAAGCCCTCAGTCCAGCCTCTCTCAGCCTATTGCGGACAGTCGTTCCTGGTGTAACTCGGGCAGTTGTTGTTGCCATCCTGTACCTGTCCCGCAGGTGTGATGCTCGGATGTGCCAATCCTGTCTGCCACTGCAAGGACGATCAGCTGTCCGTTCTGTCTTCCTGTAGCTCTGTCTTAGGAGTCTCACAGTACGGACATTACAATTTATTGCCCTGGCCACATCTGCAGTTCTCATGCCTCCTTGCAGCATGCCTGAGGCACGTTCACGCAGCTGAGCAGGAAACCCTGTGCTTCTTTCTTTTGGTGTTTTTCAGAGTCAGTAGAAAGGCCTCTTTAGTGTTCTAAGTTTTCATAACTGTGACCTTAATTTCCTACCGTCTGTAAGCTGTTAGTGTCTTAACGACCGTTCCACAGGTACATGTTCATTCATTGTTTATGGTTCATTGAACAAGCATGGGAAACAGTGTTTAAACCCTTTATAATGAAGATCTGTGAAGCTATTTGGATTTTTACAAATTATCTTTGAAAGACGGGTCCTGAAAAAGGGCCGTTTCTTTTTTTGCTGAGTTTAGTAAACATCCGTGTTTTCGCTGCAGTCATTTAGCTGTGGTACTGCGCCACCCCAAAGAAAATATAGAATATGATAAAATATTTATACCGTGGCGCACTTTGAAGATGCTGGAACAGTCTACATTTACTTTTCCTCTGCAAACAAAATGAGTAATGAATCGAAAAATCATACAACCCCACAGTAGGATAGTTGATCTATTTGCCTAGTCGGCTTGTTGTGTGTTCTATGCGAGATAAATATTCCTCTCGAGATTACGAGAATCAAATATAGGCTTCAAAAATAGGCTACATTTAGTAGGCCACTCAAACTTTTACCAGCAGTAGCGGTTTACACTTTATATGGCCTGCGTTTGGTCTAATGAACGAAAGGCTGAATTAATGTAATAAACAACTGATAATTAACTGAATTATCAAAAACTTTGTGCAGGGTGTTTATTTATCTACCCCGTTAATGTCCTTCCAAACGGGGGATTTTACTCACGCAGCATGTTTCAACGATGGTGTTGCAGTCTATTCCCTATTCATAACCTTTATTTCTCCAGGTTAGGCCTATGTTAGCCATTTTTGTTTGAGCTAGGCAATCCAGGGAAAGTGAATTTGGCAATGTGTCGTATTCTCATGTGGGGAGAGGGAACATAAGCTCTGCGAATGGACAAATTAGAAACGTTTTAGCACCACACAAATAGGGGACAGTTGCCGGCTCCACATCTCAATGCGTGCATGGCTGGTAGCCTGCTGACCAAACCGTACGCGCGTGTGCGCCATCACGCGCAAGTTGATTTTGTTCACCCACACCAGAAGCAATCAGGACACGCAGGTTGAAATATCAAAACAAACTCTGAACCAATTATATTAATTTGGGGACAGATCAAAAAGCATTAAACATTTATGGCAATTTAGCTAGCTAGATTGCTGTTGCTAGCTAATTTGTCCTGGGTATAAACATTGGGTTGTTATTTGACCTGAAATGCACAATGTCCTGTACTCCAACAATTAATCCACAGATGAGAAAGAAATTTGGTTTACCGTTTTGTCATCTCTCCTCCTTCCTCAGGCTCCTTTTTTACTTCTTTGGACTTTATATGGTGGTTGGCAAACCAACTTTACGGTGCATTACTACAACGACTGGAGTGTGGAGGTCAGTTTATCTTCCAATCACTTATGTGGATATATGCTGCTAAACACTAATGAGGAGATGGCACGTGGGTATATGCTCTTAGAAACCAATGAGGAGATGGGAGAGGCCGGACTTTCAGTGCATTGAGGATCACAAATAGAACCGATTTCTATTGTAGCGCCTGGCCACACAGACGATCGCCGAGGCGCGCAAGCAGTGTGGGTGCAATGATTGAATAACATGTATGTGTACATTTATTTGGCAACACTCGCACACGCAAAGAACGTTTTAATTCCACCCGCCAGCTGATTTTTTTGTGGCTCACCCATGGGTATCTGACCCAATGCAGGACTCTACTAATGATTAGCCCAACAGGGTAAATGCAGATAGGCAATCCCATGCTTCAACCTATTTATTTATAGCCATTATGCTGATTCAGTTGGGTTACAGGTTATCATGCTTATTGCTAATAGCATACCTGATAATATGGACCACGTCCTTTTAAAAAGTGACCAATTGGGGGCTAAATCAAGTAGCCTAGTTGAATCTAATGTGACATATTGACAAATATCCCATTTAATTCCACTCAGGAAATAAGAACTGTAATAAGTTGTTTCCTTTCCATTTGATAAATTCAATTCCAAAATGTGTTTGTTTGCGTGCTTGATGAAATCAGAAGTTCTGACCAATCTCTCTGCTGTAATTCTTCTTCTCACACTTATGTGACAGAAAATGCAACAGGGAAATTAAGTGGGGTGGTGTTCAAGATCCCTAATCGGTTTATTCATGTTTTGAAAAAAGGCTTCTACAAAAGCCATATAGGACTGTGGGGGCTCTACTCCACATCCTTATAAAGCCAATCTGCCAGCTATGCTCAATACTTTTGCAATAGTGGTTGAAGGGGGGTGGACAGGTGTTAAATAGTATCCATATGGTTGTTGTGGGTTCTATACATTAAAAGTAACAACATGCATTATTCATATCAAAATGGCAAAAATAAATAGCAAAACAACCCATATGTTGATATGTGCTAGAACCAAGTCACTGATACTGATACAGCAAGGAGCAAATAGACTCCAGACTGCAGTGCAGCACTGTGAATGTGGTCTTCATTCATGTGTCTACTTCCTGCAAAGAGCTTGGACAGGCAACGTTCCACCAACAAGACTTATCAGATGATGCCTCTACCCTCATAATAGAGGTGTTGTTAGAGACATTCGGGATTCGAACTGAACACTGAAGCACTGCATTAGACAGACTGTTCACAGGCCACAGTGTCATACATTATCTGCAAACTGGCAACACAGCATACAGCTAAAACGGCAAAATTTCCAGAAATCATGGGGAGTGACTTAGGTATGATGTAATTACGACAAGCACATGCCCATGCCATCATCATACCCCGGGTGGTCCCTGGTACTCTTATCATTTTGTCATATTATATAAGCTCAAGCCACTGTTAATGACTGATGCATGATGCACAGTGAAGCAGCTACCAGAAACCTGAATATGCCATATTACAAACTATTCTATTCCTGCTGCTAGACTGCGAATGCAACTCAAATCATTTATATAATTTATTGCCATCAAGACCCATGTTTGGGGATACTAATAGCTGATGCTCCCTAATGATGTGACTCAGTACATGAAAAAGCCTACCACATTTGGCCCAAAGCTCTCCCTCTCTCCCCATCAGGCCGTGCCCTTGACTACACAAGCCGGGTAAAACCTCTGTTCAATCGCGAGGACCACAGCTCCTCCGGCTCCACTCAAGACAACCGGATAAAGATGTCAACCCGCCATGCTATCATTTTTATTCAGATAACTTAGAACAAATGTTCCAAAACTTTAGGTGGACAATAGACCGATGACAAATAATTAATTGATACCCGATAAGCTCATCTGACGAACAGAGGAGCGGGGGAGATGGGGTCTGTGGGCTAACTTGAGGACCACAAAACGTGGTTCAGTTCCGTTCCCACCCCTGCTGCCCCGGCCTTCCACGGAATGGATTAGCGGCGAACTTGGTGTCGAGCCAAAGAGACTGCGCCATTATTATTACAGAAAAAATATCACAAGTTATTCGCGATCAATGTGATGTTTAGTCGCATAAGCAAAGTATTATTCACGTTTCTACAGTACCACTCAACCCTGCTTCAAATGTCAATGTGATGATAGGCTAACTAGCTAGCTAGAAGAAGAAAAAACCCACCGTGCTCAGACGATAACACATTACTATTCAGTGGACATGACTTGTTTTCACAACACAGTCTGAAAACCAAAACAAATGTATTGTTTTTGTGATACCTGTGTAACGTAAAGGTTTAATTGGAAAGTTGCCCCAGAGACTATGCGGGGCAATCACAGAAAATACACGTTCAGTTGCCACCCGAAAGGGGGCGCTATACTGTTACATATCTAGAAACTGCCCTGTTTGTGTCAATATAATAGTTGACAGACCTAAAAACATATGTACTCTCAGTATGGACCTTTTTATAACACTGATACAAACCTGAGGGGGTAACTAAACATTTTCAACAAGGCAAGGGCAAAAATGTGCCCACCTTCCGTCAGCAAGCAGCACTGCCTCACGTCCGCCATTAGAGAGCGAGCGAAACAATACGAGAGAGCGGAGGCAATATAACTAGTACCCTGCCACGGCAGAAAGGGGGAGGAAATCTCAAGCGGGGTAACAAATGTACTGCTAAATCGTCACAAATGCCGACTTTATAGCATAGCAGGAGACCCAAGGGAGCCCGTGGACATATAGCTAGTTGCTGAAACTTTGACTAACTAACCGTAACATTTGAATAAAAAGTATCTGAAATTCTTACCAGAGTAGAGCTTGAAACGATAAAGCGCCACTTTTGTGCCTTGACATAAATCGGGGAACGCATGCGCCTCAATGTAAAGACCAAAGATGGTGGATAAATGAAGATATCCCATAAAGGCCGTTTACAATTGAGAAAAATTGCCACAGTTCCGGTCTACTTAAGGGGTGGCTCTCCTATAGGCACCAATGCAATAGCAGCTGGGTCTGGTCTACTTAGGTAATTGACTGTATATGAACCAGAAAAAAGGAACCTATGAAATGTCTCGATTTCTCTTCCGTCTCTGGTAAAGACGTTCTAGTCAGCGCGTGGGAGGATACTGCCAACGGGATCCTTCTCGCTTCTCATCGTCGCGCAAGCGCACAATGTTCAATCAGAAGTGGTGCGGTTGACAATTAAATTGGTCTAGAATAATTAATCTACCTGAAACTCATATACAAATACCTGCACATTACCATAAACCACCCGGATAATGAATGTGGCAATGATTACGAATTTTACTTTGCCACCTGGCTTGTTTACGTTTGGACCGCAATCGAGGTCGCATTGACCGCATTAGTGAGATCCAATCAGCATTCAGTCCGGTCACGGTTGCGTTCAGGTCTAACACACGTCTACCTACCGGTGGTTCAATGCATTACATCATACTTTTCCAATAGGAGAATACGATGTGTGACATTTTTCATTTATTTAACCTTTATTCAATTAGGCAAGTCAGTTTAGAACAAATTCTCATTTACAATGACGGCCTATTAATAAAATACATGTTTAAACGGTCGAAAATAACGTGAAACACCACCCTTGAAATGTTGTAGCATATGGGGAGATATGAAAAATCGATTCATATGCTCTTGAACATCTAGTTGCTAAAAAAAATCCTATGAATTTGTTCAAAACACATTGGTCAGTGTATCTGTGCTCACTGAGCTGTACGGTAGACAAAACAATGTTCTCTACAACCAATTCAGAACCGCCTTTTGTTAGGCCATCATTGTAAATAAGAATTTGGTCTTAACTGACTTGCCTAGTTGAATAAAGGTTAAATCAAATTAAAATAAAAACCGTCTTGCGACGCAGTTGGACCATCCTCACATGCTGAGAGAGAGAGCACGGGCACCTTTCATAAAAAAGTACACAGGACTAGAGGGCGTCTAAAAATGTTGAATCAGGTGCGTTTACTTTAGTTAAAATGTGGTCCTGAGTCAAGTATGGGCTAATAAAAAATACTAACCTACATCTGCAAACTTACCGAATTAAGACAACTCAAGGACACTGCATTCATGTTGATTATGCTATAACGGTGATATCTGCTCATGTGCTGAATAAACCTTATTAATAACAAGAACAAAAAATTGTTCCTAGACTTGTACTGTGTGATATTTGATCCACATCCCTTTATTGGTCTATTTCCGCCTATCGGTGAATTTAGGCTATTACAGTGATTGTGTGTGCGTGTGTATGTGCACTGACATATTAGGCTATACATTATTCTTGAAGTCAGGACTGTTGATGCTTCTAGTATATATATGTGTGTGTGTGTGTGTGTGTGTGTGTGTGTGTGTGTGTGTGTGTGTGTTTGTGAATCACATGTGCATGGGTAACCTTCCTGTGATCTGGCAACTTGTATGAGCATTGGTAATGCCTAGCCTTTAGCTCAGCAGGGAAACCCGACCTTTTAGCGCTGACCTGATTTGACCCCAGTTGGTCACACAAACGCATCCTAAATGAGTGCTTATTATACAATTATGACACTTTATAGTCAATATGCCATTAATATACATACATTATCAATAGAGATTTGATAGACCTATTAAAACATACCCGCTATGCCACGTTCTGACCTTAGGTCCTTGTTTTGTCTTTGTTTTAGTATGGTCAGGGCGTGAGTTGGGGTGGGCAGTCTATGTTTGTTTTTCTATGTTGGTTTTTGAGTTTGGCCTGGTATGGTTCTCAATCAGAGGCAGGTGTCGTTAGTTGTCTCTGATTGAGAATCATACTTAGGTAGCCTTTTTCCACCTGTGTTTCGTGGGTGTTTATTTTCTGTTTTGTGGTTCATCACTAGACAGGACTGTTTAGTTTGTTCGTTCTTCCTAATTGTTATTTTGTTTTGTGTTTAGTTTTGATTATATTAAAAATCATGAACACTTACCACGCTGCACTTTGGTCCTCACTTTATTCCACCGACGACGGCTGTTACACTCTATAGATGTACATGGGTGTATGGTGTATATTGAATGCATTTCTTCAGTTCTTTACTCTTCTCTTTATTCTTCATGGATTTAAAAGCATTGGATTGGTGTAAGAATGAGCCAGAGGGAGTTTCCACCATAATTCTTAGTCCATTTCTTTTTTATCCATGAGGGGGAGTGAACAAGTGCACAAGAAGGGGTGAGATTGGACCAGTGCACTCTGGGTCTTACAATTGTCACTCAATTCACTCCAGCCATTTTGTTCTTCCCCAATGGACTCTCCGCACATGATGTTAACTTAAGGATTGCTCCTCCTTATCAATTTTAGGCAAAAATGACATACCCAAATCTAACTGCTGTAGCTCAGGGCCTGAAGCAAGGATATGCATATTCTTGGTACCATTTGAAATTAAACATTTTGAAGTTTGTGGAAATGTGAAAGGAATTAAGGAGGATATAACACAATAGATCTGGTAAAATATAATACAAAGAAAAAATACAACCGTTCTTTTGTATTTTTTGTACCATCATCTTTGAAATGCAAGAGAAAGACCATAATGTATTAGTCCAGCCCAGGTGCTATTTAGATTTTGGCCACTAGATGGCAGCAGTGTATGTGCAACGGTTTTTAGACTGATCCAATGAAACATTGCATTTCTGTTCAAAATTTTGTATCATGACTGTCCAAATGTGCCTAATTTGTTTATTAATAACTTTTCATGTTCAAAATTGGGCACTCTCGAAAACAATAGCATGGTATTCTTTCACCATAATAGCACCTGTAAATTGGATAGTGCAATTAGATTAACAAGAATTGAAGCTTTCTGCCAATATCAGATATGTCTTTGTCCTGGGAAATTCTCTTGTTACTTACAACCTCATGCAAATCGCATTAGCCTACGTTAGCTCAACCGTCCCGTGGAAGGGACACCTATCCCGAAGAATTGATGTTAATATAAAGGATCGTCCAGGGGCCTGTACAGGACATTGAACCGGTACAAGACATTCAGATAGAAATATATTGTGTAGGAAAGATGATTTTGTGTCATTAGAATAGGATATAGAATCCTGTGTCAACTCTATACATTACGTTTCTATCAGCAACAATCTGATTGAACGTGTCACCTTTGTGAATAGTACCCTGCTCAGCATTCAGATGACACTTGATTAGACAGGATGGATTTAACATTATTAGGGGGTACATTGATAAACTAGTCACCAATATACAACAAGTGCATGGCTTCCTATGGCACTACTCTTATCTGCTTTCATGCCTACCATACAGTATGGCGTTGGGTGAGATTTCATCCAGATATACCAACTGTGTGAATAATGGTATAAGCTTTCCTTTGTGTGAGGGAAACAGAAACTAGCCTTCTCATGTTTAGGGACTTTCTATTGGTGACTTGACATTCAGGATATAAAGGAAAACATTCTTATCCTGTTTATCTGACAGTTTGACTATACCTTTTATCTCTTCAAAACACCTTCAATCCCCATTGCATCTAATCATTTAACAATAATACAAAAATGAAATGATTTTATATGGAAACATATGTACACTTTATTTATCATAGGCACAGACATAGCCTCAAGGTGTCCAGTGTATCAGACTGCAGCAGGGTCAGGAGAGGAACATACACACACACAGAAGAGTGAAAATAATGATCAATGAACCGGCAGATATCATAGACAGAAATAAAACCTGAGTATTTTCTTGAACTAGGCATACAGTGTTCAGTATTATGCATGGGTTACAAATGTCATATGCACATGCTTGTAAAAAGGCACTGTTTGAAATTAAACTTAACTGAATGTATCGACATTAGACAAAGACGATGTCTGGAAAATGTTGACAGGCCAGTAATGTAATCAACTTACAAAAGGACATATCTTCAGAATAAACTACAGACATGGGTAGGTGTCCTTGGTGAATTTCCCCCTGTTTCAATTCAATGCCACAATTTCAACAGCAGTTGACAAAAATGGGGAAATGAATTCAATAATGTGGCTAAGGCAGAAGGAATCCTCACAAATTAATTCCCACATCTTATAAAACAAGGATGGCAATTCCTTCATATTACAGTAGATTATCATTAATAAATGTTTATCCCATTTCTGTTGTATGTCAACAATGGCATGTTGTTGCCAGGATGTGTTCTGCATTATCATCATCGTAACAAGTGATCTGGATGTCTATTTTGACCAGGTAGTTAAGTCATGCATTCTTGAAAGCTGGGCTCCCTGCCTGTGCCATTAAACCCCTACAACTCATCCAGAACGCCGCAGCCCGTCTGGTGTTCAACCTTCCCAAGTTCTCTCACGTCACCCCGCTCCTCCGCTCTCTCCACTGGCTTCCAGTTGAAGCTCGCATCCGCTACAAGACCATGGTGCTTGCCTACGGAGCTGTGAGGGGAACGGCACCTCACTACCTCCAGGCTCTGATCAGGCCCTACACCCAAACAAGGGCACTGCGTTCATCCACCTCTGGCCTGCTCGCCTCCCTACCACTGAGGAAGTACAGTTCCCGCTCAGCCCAGTCAAAACTGTTCGCTGCTCTGGCCCCCCAATGGTGGAACAAACTCCCTCACGACGCCAGGACAGCGGAGTCAATCACCACCTTCCGGAGACACCTGAAACCCCACCTCTTTAAGGAATACCTAGGATAGGATAAAGTAATCCCCCCCCCCCTTAAAAGACCTAGATGCACTATTGTAAAGTGGCTGTTCCACTGGATGTCATAAGGTGAAAGCACCAATTTGTAAGTCGCTCTGGATAAGAGCGTCTGCTAAATGACTTAAATGTAATGTAAATGTAAAGCTCTCATGTAAATTAAAGTAATTTAGGTTATAGAATATGGTGTGGCAAATGTGTCTAAAACAACAACCATTATTCAAACTTATGACACCTCACATGTCTACGTACAGAGTACAGACCATAAAATATAGACAACTCCAGAAAGGCAAAATGCAAAAACTCTAAATGGTATATATGTTTTGTAATTGTATAATTGGGCAATGCATTAGCTTGGTCCAAAGAATCCGACACTAACTCAATATAATTTTATTCTTCACATGCTTCGTAAACAACAGGTGTGGAAAATAGAGAAATAATAGAAAAGTAAAACATTTAATAACAAAAGTAATACAATACACAAATAAGTAACGATAACTTGGCTATATATACACACAAGGGCTACCAGTACCGAGTCGATGTGCAGGGGTACGAGGTAATTGAGGTAGATAAAGAACATTTGGGTAGTATTCAAACCCCTTCACCTTTTCCACATTTTGTTATGTTACAGGCTTATTCTAAAAGGGATTTGAAAAATGAAAACTCCTCCTGAATCTACACACAATACACCTTAATGACAAAGTGAAAACAGGTTTTCCAAAATTTGTGCAAATTTATCAAAAATGAAAACAGAAATACCATATTTACACAAGTATTCAGACCCTTTGCTATGAGACTTGAAATTGAGCTCAGGTGCATCCTGTTTCCATTGATCAACCTTGAGATGTTTATACATCTGATGATCGGCTATGAAAAGCCAACTGACATTTACTCCTGAGGTGCTGACTTGCTGCACCCTCGACAACTACTGTGATAATTATTATTTGACCATGCTGGTTATTTATGAACATCTTGGCCATGTTCTGTTATAACCTCCACCCGGCACAGCCAGAAGAGGACTGGCCACCCCTCATAGCCTGGTTCCTCTCTAGGTTTCTTCCTAGGTTTTGGCCTTTCTAGGGAGTTTTTCCTAGCCACCGTGCTTCTACACCTGCATTGCTTGTTGTTTGGGGTTTTAGGCTGGGTTTCTGTACAGCACTGAGATATCAGCTGATGTAAGAAGGGCTATATAAATACATTTGATTTGATTTGATATACAACTTGATTGGAGTCCACCAATGTGGTAAATTCAATTGATTGGACATGATTTGCAAAAGGCACATACCTGTCTATATAAGGTCCCAGGGTTGACAGTGCAAAAACAAAGTCATGAGGTCGAAGGAATTGTCCGTAGAGCTCCGAGACAGGATTGTGTCAAGGTACAGATCTGGGGAAGGGTACCAAAACATTTCTGCAGCTTTGAAGGTCCCCAAGAACACAGTGGCCTCCATCATTCTTAAATAGAAGACGTTTGGAATCACCAAGACTCATTCTAGAGCTGGCTGCCTGGCCAAACTGAGCAATCAGGGGAGAAGGGCCTTGGTCAGACCAAGAACCTGATGGTCACTCTTGACAGAGTTTCAGAGTTCCTCTGTGGAAATGGGAGAACCTTCCAGGAGGACAACTGTCTCTGCAGCACTCAGGCCTTTATGGTAGAGATGGAAGACACATGACAGCCCACTTGGTGTTTGCCAAAAGGTACCTAAAGGACTCTCAGACCAAGAAACAAGAATCTCTGGTTTATTGAAACCAAGATTGAACTCTTTGGCCTGAATGCCAAGTGTCACGTCTGGAGGAAACCAGGCACCGCTCATCACCTGGCCAATACCGCCCCTACGGTGAAGCATGGTGGTGGCAGCATCACGCTGTGGGGATGTTTTTCAGCGGCAGGGACTGTGAGACTAGTCAAGATGGTCCTGGTTGGGAGACCAATACGGCTGTAAGTGGTGTTGGAGGGCCAGTAGGAGGCACCCTTTCCTTTGGTCTCAAAAAAATATCCCAATGCCCCAGGGCAGTGATTGGGGACATTGCCCTGTGTAGGGTGCTGTCTTTCGGATGGGACGTTAAACGGGTGTCCTGACTCTATGTGGTCACTAAAGATCCCATGGCACTTATTGTAACAGTAGGGGTATTAACCCCGGTGTCCTGGCTAAATTTCCAATCCATCATACCATCACGGTTACCTAATCATCCCCAGTTTACAATTGCCCCCCCCCCCCCTTCCTTTCCCCTGTAACTATTCCCCAGGCTGTGGCTGTGTTCTCAGTCAATTTACCTGGTAAAATAAGGGTAAAATAAAAAATTTAAAATCAATAAATGATTGAGCAACAACCCTAAACACACAGCCAAGGCAACATAGGAGTGGCTTCGGGACATGTCCCTGAATGTCCTTGAGTGGCACAGCCAGAGCCTGGACTTGAACATCTCTGGAGAGACCTAAAATGGCAGTGCAGCGAGGCTCCCATCCAACCTGACAGAGCTTGGAAGGATCTGCAGAAAAGAATGGGAGAAACCACCCAAATACAGGTGTGCCAAGCTTAAAGCTTCATACCCAAGAAAACTTGAGGCTGTAATCGCTACCAAAGGTGCTTCAACAAGTAAAGGGTCTGAATAGTTATGTAAATGTCATATTTCAGCATTTGACAAACACCACTAGAGTACCCACCCATACATTTGCTAACATTTCTAAAATCCTATTTTTGCTTTGTCATTATGGGGTATTGTCACGTTCGTTATAAGGATCGGACCAAGGCGCAGCGTGAATAGAGTTCCACATGTTTTAAATAAAACCGAAACTCAGCAAAACAAAACAAACAAGCACAAACGAAACGTGAAGCTACTAGTGTGCACACAAGCACCTAACTGTAGACAAGATCCCACAACAGAAAGTGGGAAACAGGGCTGCCTAAATATGATCCCCAATCAGAGACAACAATAAACAGCTGTCTCTGATTGGGAACCATATCAGGCCAAAAAATAAATACAAAACCCCTAGACCTACAACAACCCTAGACATACAAAACCATAGACATACACCACTAGATTACCCACCCTAGTCACACCCTGACCTAACCAAAATATATAGAAAACAGAGATATCTAAGGTCAGGGCGTGACAGGTATTGTGTGTAGATTGATGATTGAAAAACATAGATTGAAAAACATATTTAATCCATTTTGAATAAGGCTGTAATATAACAAAATGTGGAAAAAGTAAAGGGGTCTGAATACTTTCCGAATGCACTGTATGTACAGTACCAGTCAATTCAGTGTTTTTCTATATTTTTTTACTATTTTCTACATTATAGAATAATAGTGAAGACATCAAAACTATGAAATAACACATATGGAATCATGTAGTAACCAAAAAAGTGTTAAAGAAATCAAAATATATTTTATATTTAAAATTCTTCAAAGTAGCCACCCTTATGTTTTGATGACAACTTTGCACACTCTTGGCATTCTCTCAACCAGCCTTATGAGGTAGTCACCTGGAATGCATTTCAATTAACATGTGTGCCTTGTTCATTTGTGGAATTTCTTTCTTTCTTGTGTTTGAGCCAATCAGTTCTGTTGTGACAAGGTAGGGGATTGCCCTATTTGGTAAAAGACCAAGTCCTTACTATGGCAAGGACAGTTCAAATGAGTAAAGAGAAACATCAGTTCATCATTACTTTAAGACATGAAGGTCAGTCAATACGGAAAAGTTCAAGAACTTTTAACTTTTCTTCAAGTGCAGTCGAAAAACCATCCAGCGCTATGATGAAACTGGTTCTCATGAGGTCCGCCACAGGAAAGGAAGACCCAGAGATACCTCTGCTACAGAGAATAAGTTCATTGGAGTAACCATCCTCAGAAATTGCAGCTCAAATAAATGCTTCATAGCGTTCAAGTAACAAACACATCTCAACATCAACTGTTCAGAAGAGACTGCATGAATCAGGCCTTCATGGTCGAATTGCTGCAAAGAAACCACTACTAAAGGACACCAATAAGAAGAAGAGAGACTTGCTTGGGCCAAGAAACACGAGCAATGGACATTTGACCGGTGGAAATCTGTCCTTTGGTCTGATGAGTCCAAATTTGAGATTTCTGGTTTCAACCACATTGTCCTTGTGAGACAGAGTAGGTGAACAGATTATCTCTGCATGTGTGGTTCCCATCATGAAGAATGGAGGAGGTGTGATGGTGTGGGGGTGCTTTGCTGGTGACACTGTCAGTGATTTATTTAGAATAAGGCACACTTAACCAGCATGGCTACCACAGCATTTTGCAGCGAAATGCCATTCCCATCTGATTTGTGCTTAGTGGGACCATCATTTGTTTTTCAACAGGACAATGACCGAATGGACAATGACTACCAGGCTGTGTAAGGGCTATTTGACCAAGAAGGAGAGTGATGGAGGGCTCCATCAGATGAACTGGCCACCACAATCATTCGACCTCAACCCAATTGAGATGGTTTGGGATGAGTTGGACCCGCAGAGTGAAGGAAAAGCAGCAAACAAGTGCTCAACATATTTTGTATTTTTTTATTCAACCTTTATTTATCTAGGCAAGTCAATTAAGAACAAATCTTATTTACAATGAGGGCCTACACAGTGTCACACTCTGACCATTATTTGCGTTGTTTGTTTCTATGTTTTGTTTGGTCAGGGTGTGATATGAGTGGGAATTCTATGTTGTATGTCTAGTTTGTCTATTTCTATGTATTTTGGCCTGATATGGTTCTCAATCAGTGGCAGTTGTTTGTCTTTGTCTCTGATTGGGAACCATATTTAGGTAGCCTGTTTTGTATTGTGGTTTGTGGGTTATTGTCTATGTGATGTTGCATGTTAGCACTCTGTTTCTATAGTGGTCACGTTTGTCTGGTTAGTTTGTTTGTTTGTTTGTTTGAGTGTATTTTGTGTTTTTTCCCGTCTTCATTAAATCATGCATTCACACCACGCTGCGCTTTGGTCCGCTTCTTGCGACGATCGTGACACACAGGCCAAACCCGGACGATGCTGGGCCTATTGTGCACCGCCCTATGGGACTCCCAATCATGGCCAGGTGTGATACAGTCTGTAATCAAACCAGGGTGTCTGCAGTGATGCCTCAAGCACTGAGATGCAGTGCCTTAGACCGCTGCACCACTCGGAAGCCCCACGAGTGGGAACTCCTTATGTGGGAACTCTTTCAAGACTGTTGGAAAAGCATTCCACATGAAGTTGGTTGAGAGAATGCCAACAGTGAGCAAAGCTGTCATCAACGTAAAGGGTGGCTACTTCGAAGAACCTCAAATATTTTTGGTTACTACATGATTCCATATGCGTTATTCTACAATGTAGAAAATAGGCAAAATAAAGAAAAACACTTCAATGAGTAGGTGTGTCCAAACTTTTGACTGGTACTGTATATATAATTAGGAATAAAGAGAAAGATAGTAAATAGTAGCAGCAGCGTATGTGATGAGTCAAAAAAACTGAGTGCAAAAAGGTCAATGCAGATAATTAAATAGTTAACCAAATAGCTACCCGGACTAACTATTTAGCAGGAATATGGCTTGGGGGTATGAGCTGTTCAGGGTCCTGTTGCTTCCAGACTTGATGCATTGGTATTACTTTCCATGCAGTAGCAGAGAGAACAGTCTATGACTTTGGTGGCTGGAGTCTTTGGCAATTTTTAGGGCCTTCCTCAGACACCGCCTGGTATAGAGGTCCTGGCTTTGCGGAAGAATGTCAAGCAGTTGCCATACCAAGCGATGATGCAGCCAGTCAAGATGCTCTCAATGGTGCAGCTGTAGAACCTTCTGGAGGATCTGAGAGCCATGCCAAATATTTTCAGCCTCCTGAGGGGGAAGAGCCATTGTCGTGCCCTCTTCACAACTGTGTTGGTGTTTTTGGATGACGATAGAGCCTTAGTGATGTGGAAACAGAAGAACTTGAAACTCGCAACCCGCTCCACTACAGCCCCGTCAATGTGAATGGAGGCGTGCTCGGCCCTCTGTTTCCTGTAGTTCACGATCAGCTCCTTTGTCTTGCTGATGTTGAGGGAAAGGTTGTTGTCCACTCTGACCTCCCTATAGGCGCTCTCATTGTCGTCGGTGATCAGCCCTACCACTGTCGTGTCATTGGCAAACTTAATGATGGTGTTGGAGTAGTGCACGGTCACACAGGTGTGGGTGAACAGAGAGTAAAGTAGGGGCCTAAGCACGTACCCTTGAGGGGCACCTCGTGTTGAGGATGAGCGTGGCAGATGTTTTGTTGCCTCCCACCTGGAGGCGTCCCATCAGGAAGTCCAGGATCCAGTTGTAGAGGGAGCTGTTCAGTCCCAGGGTCATTAGCTTAGTGATGAACTTTGAGGGCACTATGATGTTGAACGCTGAGCTGTCGTCAATGAACAGCATTCTCACGTACAGTTGAAGTCGGAAGTTTACATACACTTAGGTTGGAGTCATTAAAACTTGTTTTTCAACCATTCCACAAATTTCTTGTTAACAAACTATAGTTTGCATGACACAAGTAATATTCCCAACAATTGTTTACAGACAGATTAATTCACTGTATCACAATTCCAGTGGGTCAGAAGTTTACATACACTAAGTTGACTGTGCCTTTAAACAGCTTGGATAATTCCAGAAAATTATGTCATGGCTTTAGAAGCTTCTGATAGGCTAATTGACATCATTTGAGTCAATTGGAGGTGTACCTGTGGATTTATTTCAAGGCCTACCTTCAAACTTAGTGACTCATTGCTTGACATCATGGGAAAATCAAAAGAAATCAGCCAAGACCTCAGAAAAAAAATTGTAGACCTTCACAAGTCTGGTTCATCCTTGGGAGCAATTTCCAAACGCCTGAAGGTACCACGTTCATCTGTACAAACAATAGTATGCAAGTATAAACACCATATAGAACCACGTAGCCGGCATACCGCCTGTCACATTTGCTCCTGCTACGCCCTCTGGTGTTCACCCGGTGTCTTCTTCACCTGCAGTTACTCCCACTGTACACTCTCTCTCTCTCCCTCTCTGTGTGATTGTGTAGTTGGAGACAGGTGTGCTGGAGTCAGAGCAGATCCCTACTAGCTGCAATTCGTTCCATAATCAAGACCTCTACAAATACTCAGTCCTGCCACTTCCACTCTGCCAGATCGTAATCTCTGTTCAGGCAGTTTATGATTCTAGCCATTTATGATTATACAAGATCCTGTTTCTCTGCCTGACACCGTTTATCCTCTCATTGCAGTTACTGCGCTGTCTCTGGCTCCTGTCTCCACCACTACCTTGGATTCCCCTCAGGACTTGTTTACCCTGTTCTACTCAGCTAACTCCATCTCCAGTCTATTCCAGAACCCCCAGACCTGTCTTCTGTTCCTCCAGCATATCACTTTCTAGCTCATGCATTCAGTAAGCACCACACCCCATCTCTGCCGCCTCATTGGCCGTATGACTGTGCTATCGAGCTTCAGCCTGGAGCTCCTCTCCCTAGTAGCAGGTTGTATAACCTCTCTCGCCCCGAGCAAGAAGCCATGGAAGAATACGCCCAGGACTACCTGGCTGTCGGACATATCAGGCATTCTTCCTCTCTGGTGGCAGCTGGGTTTTTCTTTGTCAAGAAGAAGGATGGGTCACTGAGGCCATGCATAGACTTCCGTGGGTTGATTAGTATCACTGTCAGGAACAAGCATCCCTTGCCACGTATCAGTGCTGCTTTTGCCCCCCTCCATGGTTCCACAGTGTTTACTAAACTCGACCTCCGGAATGACTACCACCTTGTCGGCATCAGAGAAGGGGACGAGTGGAAAACGGCGTTTAACATACCACTTGGACATTAAGTATTTGGTTATGCCTTTTGGTCTAACACCCCTGCTGTTTTTCAGAGCCTGGTTAATGATGTCCTGAGGGATGTCATTGGGTGTTTTGTCTATGTGGATGACATTCTTATTTTTTCGAAGGACCTTGAGGCTCACAAGCAACACGTTCTCCAAAGACTATTGGAGAATAACCTATTTGTTAAGGCTGAGAAATGTGAGTTTCATGTTTCCTCTGTGTCCTTCTTGGGTTACATTATTCCTCAAGGACAGCTACGAACGGACCCTGCCAAGGTTAGGGCAGTCACAGAGTGGCCTGTGCCCGCATATATGAAGCAGTTACAGCGTTTCCCGGGGTTTGACAGTTAAAAAAAAAAGATTCATCCGTGACTACAGTCGTTTGGCAGCTCCTCTCACCACTCACCTCCACTCCATTCCACTGGTCCCCTGAGGCAGAGGCAGCATTCTGGGAACTCAAGCTCCACTTCACTTCTGCTCCACCCTTACCCAGCCAGACCCAGAACTCCAGTTTGTCCTCGAGGTGGATGCTTCCGACACCGGGGTAGGTGCGGTCCTGTCTCAACGTTCTCCCTCGGATCAGAAGCTCCATCCTTGTGCCTTCTTGTCCCGCAAGCTCTCGCCTGCAGAGAGAAATTTTGACATAGGTAACCGGGAACTCCTGGCTGTTAAGCTGGCTCTTGAGGAGTGGCGTCACTGGTTACAGGATTCGGTCCTTCCCTTCATTGCGTGGACAGATCACAAAAATCTAGCCTACATCCAGACCCCCAAACGTCTGAACTCTCGGCAGGCCAGGTGAGCATTGTTTTTTGGAAGATTCAACTTCACACTCCCTTATCTCCCTGGATCTAAGAATATCAAGCCTGATGCCCTCTCCCGTCAGTTCACCGCAGACAACACAAGTTCCAAGCTAGAAACAATTATACCATCCTCCTGCATCGTTGCTGCTCTTTCCTGGGAAATTGAGTCAGGCTCTTCTGAACCAGCCTGATCCTAGAAACGGTCCTTGTAAGGCTCTGTTTGTGCCAGATTCAGTTCGTTCTGATGTTCTTCAATGGGGCCATTCTACTCACCTCACCTGTCACCCTGGCATGAACCGGACTGTCGCGTTCCTGCGTCAGCGATTTTGTGGCCCACCATGTAGAAAGACTCTCGGGAATTCATCTCAGCCTGCTCGGTCTGTGCTCAGAACAAAACCTACATCTGGTCGGCTTCGTCCTCTTCCCATACCCAGTCGCCCCTGGTCACACATAGCTTTGGACTTCGTCCCTGGGCTTCCCCCATCGAATGGTAACTCAGTCATCCTCACCTTTATTATTGACCGATTTTCCAAAGCTCACTTTATTCCCCTCCAAGCTTCCTTCCTCCCGGGAGACTGCAGACCTGCTGGAATCCCATGTTTGGCGGCTGCATGGCATCCCTAGTGACATTGTTTCTGACAGAGGACCCCAGTTTACATCCCAGGTATGGAGAGCCTTCTTCACAGCTCTGGGCATTAATGTCAACCTTTCGTTTGGATATCACCCCCAGACCAACGGCCAGACTGAGTGGGCCAACCAGGAATTGGAAACTGCAATACACTGTGTGACTTCTGCTATTCCTTCCTCCTGGAGTGCTCAGCTACCCTGGGTGGAATATACCCACAACACCCCTCATCAACGCCTCATCAGGAATGTCTCCCTTTGAGTGTGCTCTCGGTTACCAACCTCGCTTGTTCCCTGCCCAAGAGGTCGAAGTAGCGGTGCCCTCCGTCGGTTGCTTCAGCCCCAGTCTACACTCCAGGCCAAAAGGTATGGCTTACATCTAAGGTCTTGCCCCTGAATGTGGTTACCACTTATCCTCTCATTGCAGTTACCGCTCTGTCTCTGGCTCCTGTTCCACATCTCACCACCCAACTACCTTGAGCTGGATATTATTCACCACCACTACACCTTGGATTCCCCTCAGGACCTGTTCACCCTGTTCTACTCAGCTAACTCCAACCTCAGTCTCCACATCTGTTTTTTCTGCAACTCATCTGAGCCTCCCCGGATCTGCACTCCTTATCTCTCTGTGTAACAATAAATATTTTGGTTCATTCATCCCTGTTTCCTCATCGGAGTCTGCTCTTGGGTTCCCCTGTGTCGCTCCGCATAACACCGCTCAGGAAGGAGACGCGTTCTGTCTCCTAGAAATGAACGTACTTTGGTGCAAAAAGTGCAAATCAATCCCAGAACAACAGCAAAGGACCTTGTGAAGATGCTGGAGTACACAGGTACAAAAGTATCTATAGCCACAGTAAAACGAGTCCTATATTGACATAACCTGAAAGGCCGCTCAGCAAGGAAGAAGCCACTGATCCAAAACCACCATAAAAAAGCCAGACTACAGTTTGCAACTGCACATGGGGACAAAGATCATACTTTTTGGAGAAATGTCCCCTGGTCTGATAAAACAAAAATAGAACTGTTTGGCCATAATGACCATTGTTATGTTAGGAGGAAAAAGGAGGAGGCTTGCAAGACGAAGAACACCATCCCAACAGTGAAGCACGGGGGTGGCAGCATCATGTTGTAGGGGTGCTTTGCTGCAGGAGGGACTGGTGCACTTCATGCAATAGATGGCATCATTAGGAAAATGATGTGGATATATTGAAACAACATCTCAAGACATTAGTCAGGAAGTTAAAGCTTGGTCACAAATGGGTCTTCCAAATGGACAATGACCCCAAGCATACTTCCAAAGTTGTGGCAAAATGGCTTAAGGACAACAAAGTCAAGGTATTGGAGGGGCCATCACAAAGCCCTGAACTCAATCCTATAGACAATTTGTGTGCAGAACTGAAAAAGTGTGTGTGAGCAAGGAGGCCTACAAACCTGACTCAGTTTAACCAGCTCTGTTGATCCAAGTTAAACCAAATACTAATTGAGTGTATGTAAACTTCTGACCCATTGGGAATGTAATGAAAGAAATAAAAGCTGAAATAAATCACTCCAATATTATTCTGACATTTCACATTCTTAAAATAAAGTGGTGATCCTAACTGACCTAAGACAGTGAATTTTTACTAGGATTTAATGTCAGAAATTGTGAAAAACTGAGTTTAAATGTATTTGGCTAAGGTGTATGTAAACTTCCGACTTCAACTGTAGGTGTTCCTTTTGTCCAAGTGGGAAAGGGCAGTGTGGAGTGCGATATAGACTGTGTCATCTGTGGATCTGTTGGTGCAGTATGTGAATCGAAGTGGGTCCTGGGTGTCTGGGATGATGGTGTTGATGTGAGCCATGACCAGCCTTTCAAAGCATTTCATGGCTACAGTTGTTAGTTGTTAGTACTACGGGGCGATAGTAATTTAGAGTAGTTACCTGGGCGGTCTAGGGCACAGGTAGTATGGTGGTCTGCTTGAAACATGTAGGTATTACAGACTGGGTCAGGGAGAGGTTGAAAATGTCAGTGACTTGCCAGTTGGTCAGCGCATGCTCAGAGTACACGTCCTGGTAATCGGTTTGGCCCTGCAACCTGTTTCAAGGTCTTACTCACATCGGCTACAGAGTGATCACACAGTCGTACGGAATAGCTGGTGTTTTCACACATGGTTCAGTGTTGCTTGCCTCGAAGCGAGTGTAGACGGCATTTAGCTCATCTGGTAGGCTTGCATTACTAGGCAGCTCACAGCTGGGTTTCCCTTTGTTATCTATAATAGTTGATGGCATCTCCCTGCCTGTGATGCTATCAAGAGCACCCAGCTCCCACAAACAAAACATCAGGCTATTGTCCCATTACACACACACATACAAATCATACACACAGACATGATTGGATAGGGTTGAGATGTGTTGTTTCTGTTCTTGTCCTTTAATCCTCTGCCACAGAAACAGTGTCTCAAACTCTGTGTGGATGCAGAATGTCCAACAACTTTATCTGAAGGTAGCCTGGAGTGTGGCTCAAACTGTTCTTCATGTTTTGTGATTATGCATGCATCTACAAAGTGCACAAAACATTAGGAACACCTTCCTAATATTGAGTTGCAACCCCTTTTACCTTCAGAACAGAATCAATTCATCGGGGCATGGACTTCACAAGGTGTCGAAAGTGTTTCACAGGGATACTGGCCCATGGTGACTCCAATACTTCCCACAGTTATGCACCAGGCTGCTGGTCATTTTTTATACACACTGGAAACGGTTGAGTGTGAACAACCCAGCAGCGTTGCAGTTATTGACCCTGCTCAAAGCACTTATATTTTGGTGTCTTACCCATTCACCCTCTGAATGCCACACATACACAATCCATGTCTCAATTGTCTCGAGGGATCATAGCTTTCACCTGGATTCACCTAGTCAGTTTATGTTATGTAAACTCAGTGTTTGTGTGTGTTTTATCTCCCATTCTGTGCTTGGGGTCCACACAACTTGTGAACTCTGAACTCACTGTAGCTGAACATGGTATGCACAGACGAGAAGCTTCACCTGGGGAGAGAGGAGTCCATCAATCAAATGTTATTTATATAGCCCTTTTAACAACTTGTCAGTCTTTTACAATAACTTGGACTAGAGCCCCTCTCACTATGGCTATGAGTTACGCTGTGTGTGTGTATATATATATGTATGTGTACCTTGGTTGTAGGTGACTCTGCCAGGCAAATGAACAGTTTGTTGATGCCTGATGCACTGGGCTGAATGAGTAGATGAAGTGACTGTCCTGTGGGGTGTAATTGAAAGAGGAAAAGATCAGTGACATGAATCAATCAACTAACTATGAGGTAGAACAAACAAAAAAATAAACCGTTCTCCAGACCTCCAGGCCAGGAGTACTCCTGATAGAGTGAGACTCACCAGGAAGATGGGCAGCTGGAACATGTCGTTCAGCACCATGGCATGAACACTGTAGTGCCTGCACAGCCTGGCTGTGATCTCACCTCAGGAAGTTAGCAAGGAAAAGTAAAAGCAAGATACCAGAGCCTGGAAGGAGAAAGGAAGGAGAGGGAGACCGAGATTATGATGAAAAGATTTCCCCCAAACAAGTGCAGCAATCCAAATGTACTGCATCTGTATAATTGTTTAAAGTATTATAGGGACAGATCACTTTTTTGAAGGTTTAGCTTATTTTCAACTTACCTAGGGTGTTGTGGAAGTCTATGGGTATCTGCTAGCATCCTACTAGATACCCATAGACTTCCAGTCAAAGTGCTAATGCTAGTTAGCATTGGCTCACAAAACTACCTCTTAACTTCCTTCATACGGGACACAGATACATAAAAATCGTATCCACGAGTTCATCTGACTCCGGGGAAGTAGATAAAGGGCCTCATTGCCAAAATCCTGAAGTATCCCTTTAAATCTCAAAACTGTTTTTTTCCATAATTGTTATTGGTACAATTCTAAATCCCTGTTGGAACATCAAGTAAGCTGTATGAATATTCTCAGAACTGAAATAACATTTGAAAGTTTAGATCAAGTAACAATTTATTAACCAAGCAAATATAGTATCTTACATATACAGTACACAATGAGCACCAGGGGGCAACAAAAGGCAGCTTAATAAGAAATACATATGGAAGAAAAAACACTATTAATGATGTCCATGTCTTTAGACAGTAAATAGTGGGGTGTGTAACAACAGACCCTATACAAGTCAGCCTTAATGTTGAACTTAAACAGCTGTTGTGAAATCAATATGGTTAAGACAGTAGTGAATAAATATTAATATAAAAAGTGTAAATGTTAATATTAGACAAGCAATAAAACAATTACATGTGGAACGCTAGAGCCTTATGATCTACATATTTAGCAGGAAAGACAGGTACAATAGGAATAGATTTTGTGTGATTCTCTGAAACTAATTCCACACGTAGAACAAAGGAACCAATTCCAATTGGCAAAATCACATTTACAATAGCAACATTTGGTCAAAGACGTGGATTGGAGAATCAAAAGCGTCCTGAAATTGGATGGGAAGTCAACCAACATTATAGTAAAAGTTACTAGTGACCATAAATGATTGTGGGGCGATAGCCTCCACAATATAGTATGCATTGATTTGAGGGTGTGTTCGTAAATTCATTTTGATAATTTACGATTTCAGAGCACTCTCCCTTGAGTGTGCCAGAGCGCACAAATAACCCACGATTTTTTAATTGTTACAACTGTTGAATAACTGATGAACTTACGAACACGCAACACCCGTCGAATATGACAGTTGTCAGTAAAGGTGTGCAAAAAACGGAATTAAATTGTTGCTAGCAACACAGTTACAGTCACTAACGCTCTACATAACAAGCTCTGCTAGGGCGAGTTAAATGGTCAGAGTGAGTTCTCTCATTTGTGTCTGGAAGTAGCTAGCAAGCTAACCAACTGCCGTTGTGAGACAGCTCTCACGTGCTCATTTCTTTACAATGACTACCAGCAAACGATGTGCTACCGTTTTTGTAGCATTTGTACAAGTTCTAACACCAGATCGGTTGTCATAAGAAATGTATGCAAACAAATCTAGGCTACTGTAGATAGATAGCTATATGGTGGTATTAATTAATTATTGTTAATCAATAAATGCAAAGTCACTTGTTAAATCCATTTCAATGAGTGTAGAGGAAGGGGAGGAGACCAGTTAAAATGATTTTTAAGCCTGGAGACAATTGGAGACATGGATTATGCATGTGTGCCATTCAGAGGGTGAATGGGCAAGACAAAGGATTTGTGCCTTTGAACAGAGTATGGTAGTAGGTGCCAGGTGCACCGTTTTAAGTGTTTCAAGAACTGCAAGGCTGCTGGTTTTTTCACAAATTGTCCACCACCCAAAGGACATCCAGCCAACTTGACACAACGGTGGGAAGCATTGGAGTCAACATGGGCTAGCATCCCTGTGAAACAATTGACACCTTGTAGAGTCCATGCCCCGACGAATTGAGGCTTTTCTGAGGGCAAAAGGGGGTGCAAGTCAATATTAGGAAGGTGTTCCTAAAGCCAAACCCATCAGCCATAACTCACGCTGCTTTGGGATTCTCCACACTTCTTTCAGAGTTTACTTGAATACTGCCAATGACTGGAATGAACTGCAAAAGTCACTGAAGCTGGAGACTTATATCTCCCTCACTAACTATAAGTATCAGCTGTCAGAGCAGCTTACTGATCACTGCACCTGTACACAGCCCATCTGTAAATAGCCCACCCAACTACCTGATCCCCATATTGTTATTTGTTTGCTCTTTTGCACCCCAGTATCTCTACTTGCACATCATCATCTGCACATCTATCACTCCAGTGTTAATGCTAAATTGAAATGATTTCGCCACTATGGCCTATTTATTGCCTTACCTCCCTAATCTTACTACATTTGCACACACTGTATATAGTGTTTCTATTGTGTTATTGACTGTACATTTGTTTATCCCATGTGTAACTCTGTTGTTGTTTTTGTCGCACTGCCTTGCTTTATCTTGGCCAGGTCGCAGTTGTAAATGAGAAATTGTTCTCAACTGGCCTACCTGGTTAAATAAAGGTGAAATATATCTTATTTTTCTTTTCTTTTTTTAAATACTCCCAGTCACTTTGGGAGAAGGGTGGAAAATCGGAAATGCAGCCATAAGTGGGCCCTTTGCTATGATCTGAAAGTGTCACTGACTTTGCCCGGTGCAATAGGTGGACAGATTTTTCCCTTTCAGAACCTTCCAATGGTCCTAAATCGCGCTCTCTGCCCACTTGGCAAGCCTAATCTACAGCACCTTTTGACTAAAGCAACTCACCAGGACTGAGATGGCTCACTGGGTCATGGAGCTGTGGGAATCTGGCTTAGTAATGAAAATTAATGTCAGCTCTAGATGCAAATATCCACAAAAACTAGCCTGATTGAAAGGAATGATAAAAACAGTGTTTTTAAAAAATATATAAAACAACTACTGATACACCAGTAGCTAGGAATACTAGCTATCGTTAATAACATAAGTAAAATATCCATGTTAATAAATTCAACCATGCTTCAAAATGCATGGATGTAGATAGTGTATGCATGTAGGCCATGCAGTGGAGGCTGCTGAGGGGAAGAAGGCTCATAATAATAGTCGGAACAGAGTGAATGGAATGGCCAACACATGGAAACCATATGTTTGATGTATTTGATACCATTTCACTGATTCCACTTCAGCCATTACGACGAGCCCGACCTCCCCAATTAAGGTGCCACCAACTTCCTGTGATGCCATGTATTTAAAAATCCATTAAAAGTCACACAAATTTCAAATGGAATAACCCGCTAAATTCACAAGTTTGCTGGTCAGTTGTTAAACTCAAAACCTAACCTACACATTAGCTACACATACAATGGTACAGGCAAGAATACACAAAACATTTTGTACATCTGGATCCAGATCCATTTGGTGAAGTATACCATTAGTGTGATCTAAAAGGTAAAGTTATCAGTTTAACGGTCTAGGTTTGCACAACTTTAATCTACAAAGTTTTAAAAACTATTCACTGTAATTTGTACATGTAATCTATTAATGTTGAACATATATTTAGTGCTCATGCATAATATTTCACTATGTAGCCTAGATGCTACAGATAGGCCCACTAGTGGATTTGTTTCTCTCAATACATTAGAGTAACGCAATATTATTTTCAATTATATTTTATCATTCCTATGACTCCAAGTATTGATTCTCAATTTATTTTGCTAGGAAGTTAAAGTTAGCTAGCGCTAGTTGGCTGTACCTGCGCCAAAAGGTCCAGTATTTTTTATTCTCTACCTTGTTCTCCAACTTCTTTTTAGATGGGGAGCCAACATGTTTTCAGCACTTACTTCCATGACTGAACAAAACTCGTTTTCTCATGTCTCTCTCCTGTCCCTCTGCAGCAGACATGGTGAGCAATATGTTTGAAACATCAAATCGCAATAAAATCAAAGTATCGAATCGCAGTCCTTATAGAATTGCAATATATATACACATGCATATATATATAGTATTGGCACCAAAGTATTGTGATAAAATCGTATTGTTAGGTCCCTAGCAATTCCCAGGCCTAACGGATACGTAGGTAGAAAAAAGTAGGTTGTGACATTATAAAAATGCTACATAATTATTGCTTTACAATGTCAGATCAGAGAGAGCAAAGATGGTCAGATTAAATCAAAAGTGTTGAAACTAGTTCAAAGAAATCATAAGTACAGATAAACAGGAAGATCTTCTGGAAGTCCCAACGGCACCTTTGGTTTCTGTTGCATCCCCGGTTTCTGTGTCCCTGGACTTTGTTTTTCATGGTCCATGTTTTGTTTGCCTGAAATATGCCTCCTGCACATTGTCATTAATGTGTTATGCACATAGTTTTTTACATCTTTCCATGTCCTGCCTTGTAGAACTGGTTCAGCTGCAATGCATGCATCACATTCCGTTTTACCTGGTATCTTCATCAGTTTAGTGAAGTCTCCTAGCTGCCGCCTGACTGCAGCCTGAGCCTCATCACTCCATATCTTCTGCTTCCTTTGTGTTGTCACAGCAACAGGACCTGCCTCTAGTCTCTCGTCTTCACCCTGTGCAGGTACAGTCCTTGTTCCACCAACCTCTTCCTTAGCAATCTTTGCAGATTCTTTCTTTGTCCATTTTCTGGGGTCCACTCCTGTAAGGCCCTTCTTCCTTTTAATAGATTTTACTGTGTTGTGCACATAGTTTTTGATGTCTCTCCAAGTCCTGTCTCGTACAGCTGGTTCATTGTGGAGGCATACTTCACAGTCCCGTTTACCTGGAACCTTCATCATTGAGATAAAGTGTCCCAACTGACGCTTTACCGCAGCCTTAGCCGCATCACTCCACGGCCTCACAGGACTTGTCCTCGCAGGAACTGTCCTGACAGGAAGTTTCTGCGTTGGAAGTGTCTGTGCATGAAGTGTTGGCGTAATAACTGTACGTGCTGGAAGTGTTTGTGCAGGATATGTTCCTGCAGGATATGACCTTGCAGGATTAGTTCCCGAAGCATATGATGTTGCAGGAGATGAAAGGCCATAAGGACTTGCAGGATATGATCTTGCATGATGAGTCCCTGCAGTATATGTCCCTGCAACATATGAACCTGCTGGATCGGTCCCTGCAGGATGTGTCACGGTAGGATATGCTCTCGCAGAATCTGTCCCTGCAGAATATGACCTCGCAGAATGTGATCCTGAAGGATATGACTTCTCAGGATATGTCCCAGCATGATATGACCTTGAAGGCTGTGCCTCCACAGTATATGACTTCGCTGAATATGTCTCTGTAGGATATGATGACCCAGTAGGACATGTCTCGGTAGGATATGTCCTTCCAGTATCTGTCCCAGCTGGGTATGTCCCTGCAGAAGATGTCCCTATGAAATGAATAGAAACAGAAGAAAAGGATTCATGAACATGTGCCATTATCATATATTGTGAAGAGGAACAGAGCAAACACTATAGAGTAATAAGTTGCCAGCTTCTCAAAAATGTAGGTCTCGTGAACATGTAAATGGCACAAAAACAACAGATTTTTCCACTGAATTTATCATTTAAACCCTTAAAACACAATGGACATCTTTCTCCAAATACCCTGTAAAGCAACTAATACTCACCATATGTAGGATAAACAACCCTTTCCTCAGATGGCCCTGGAATTACCACTGGAACCTGATCCATTGCAAGCAGCAGTTTGCTGATTTCTGCTAGATGTGCTGCATTTTCAGAGAGCCTGTAGTACTCTTTATGAACCTGGGTGTCATGTCCCAATAACTTTGCCACCTGATCCAATTCACTTTCATTCAAGTTTAGTAGTTGGCAATGGATAGCAACCTCTTTCCTCACTGTCGCATGGATCAGACTTTCAGGATTCTTTGCATCACACTCATGTGCACACTTCCTCAGACAGTCAAACCCTCTGATGTAGCTTGCTGCATCCAGGCTACGTGCAAAGACATAAGGGTTGTCCTTTGACACACCAACTTTGTCTCTGTTTGCAATAAGGATCTCAAGAGATGAGATCATCCTCTCCGTTAGTAGGACTGGCATTTTCCTACCATTTTTGCCTTCTATTTCCAACCTGGTTAATTTGTCGTCTCCAAGCTCCTGCTCCAGCCTTGAGAGGTTATTGAAAATGTCTGCACTAGCTGGAGCTTTCTTCCTGTTTGTGTACGTTTCCAACAGCATTTTCGCAACTTCCCCTGTCCTTTTTCTGTTGAAGAGAGCTATTTCTGCAAGAAGAGTTTCATTGAGCTTTTTCCAGACAGTGTTGGTGGGGTTCTCCAGCAATTCTTTCTTCGCTGTGTCCTCTGCAACCTTGAGAAACTTCTGAAGTTTGATCAAATCCTCAGTTAGTGAAGACACATCAACTTCATCACATTGAGGGACAGCGCTGAGGGATAGACCGGAAAAACAGTTATTCCAATCGTTTTCAAGAAGTTCAATGAACCTTTTGGCTTGTTCCTCTGCTTCACGGTCCTCTGTCATACGACTCTCCCCAAAAGCTATTTCGGTAGCTCTTTTCAAGGAATAGCCCATCTTTAAAGCAAGAGATGGGGTCTTGTACCTGTCGGAGGCAGGGTCATGACCACTCATTTTCCTGGCAGCATGAACGGCCAATTTGAATTTGGATGGTACACATACTTCATGCAGATATTGAACACCACAGTCCATCTCATTTACAGCAAGTAAAAATCTAGCCAATTCCCTCATTTTTGAACCAATGTAAGTAAACTGTGACTTGGCATGACCATGCTTTGCAGATAGTGCATTGCCATATTTACATATGAGGGGATCATTTTTGATGTGGCATGAGATGTCATCTTGATTCATATTGTGTATTATTTCTTCATATCCTCCAGTAGAATAGACAGGCAATGGAACAAGTTGAGAGGACGCAGCCTGGATCTTCACTCTTTTTCCTCCCCTCGTTTCATCTTGTCCTTTTCTGGCATTACATGAGCTCTCATGTTTCCATAAATCAATTTTGGAGACAAAAGCTAAGCAGTGTTGGCAGGGCAGGCAGTCACGCACAGAAACGCCATCATTAGATGGTCTATACTTTCTCACAATTTCCCCATCTCCACTTTGAAGAACTTCAAAGTTGTGTTGATAGTTGCCTTTGTTACGGAGTTGGTCAAGCAACAGAGACCTGATTTTGGAGAGTTTTGGGAAGCTGATAGCATGACCAACAGCTGCTTCTTCTGTGTGCATCCTTTCTAAATGTCTTGCAATGTTGTGGTGTGGTTCATTGCAATACAGGCAGAAGTGCTTTTTGTCCAATTTTCTTTTACCATCTGTCGTATCACATGCACTGACTGTCAATTTTGTGCTGGTACGTAGGCTTGACCTTGTGCCTTTCCGTGGCGCAAACTTCTTGAGGTGAGTTTTTTTAGCTTGTGCTGCTTTTTGGGGGGACGGCTCAGATTCACTATTATCGCAGGGGCTTTCTGCATTAGATGGAAGACGATCTGAACCACTTGGGAGGTTTGAATCCAGTCTTTGTTCTTCTACCTCATCACCTGAACTGTTATCATCACTTGAACTGTTCTCTTCAGCACTATTTTTTATGTTACATAAAGCTCTCTCCATGTCATATAAAGTCTTCTCCACATCACTTGAAGTCTTCTCTTCATTGTGTAAAGGATTTCCTTTCTCGTGTAAAGGATTCTCTTCCTGGTGTTCCCCATCCATCGTTTAGGCTGCTACCATCTGCACCTACACAAAACACAGCATAGGTCAGGAGAAACCCATCATAAGCCTAGTACATGGCAACAATGTTGAATGGAAGTATCTCAGGTACAAGCTGTGCGTATGTGAAGAAATAGGAATATAGCCAACCACTGTTTAGGCGAGCAGGTTGATTACAAAGTAATCATAAATGAGCTCTGCTCAGGGTTTCCGACCGAAAAAAAAAAAAATCCCTTTGCAAAATAATGCTTTTTATTAATTGATGGACAAATATGACAATCGTAAATACATTTGACAGTCATGATTATTGGTCAATTTGCTAAATATTGTGGAATTAAATTGGGGCATGTGTATCTATTTTTTTGCGGAATACCACTTGTCAGACAGCGCTTGAGCTGCAGCTCACCAGCTCATTGTTGCTGGAGTGAAATATGTGCTTTTATAATAGCGCAACAATACGATACGCATTTTAAAAACAGTTTTGATGGCCACGATTAAAAAGAGCTACTATTTTATTATTCCCATTTGCCATGCATAGGCAACGGTAGGCTACCAGCATGTCACCAACCACTTTGCAATGTGAGCTGGAGACAGTATGCATTTTGAAAACATATACTTAACTGATGAAACCTGAACGTTTTACTTATGAGGCATGTCTTACATTGCTTCAATGTAGCCTAGGCAAAATCTGACCATAGAAACATGGAGGCAATGATTTCATAAAAACTTCCTCATATGCCATTGAAATCATGCATTTCTCTCCTGTTCTATTGGTTTTCATATCAACATTCTTTCATTGTCCAGAAGCCAAAAGGCACAATCCTAGTCATGTACTGAACAAAATATGTACACAACATGTAAACATGTAAAGTGTATGTCCCATGTTTCATTAGCTGAAATAAAAAAATCCCTGAAATTTTCCATATGCACAAAAATCTTATATCTTTCAAATTCTGTACACAAATTTGTTTACATCCCTGTTAGTGAGCATTTCTCCTATGCCAAACTAATCCATCCACCAGACAGGTGTAGCAGATCAAGAAGCTGATTAAACAGCATGATCATTACACAGGTGCATCTTGTGTTGGAGGACAATAAAAGGCCACTTTAAAATGTGCAGTTTTATCATCACACAACACAATGCCACAAATGTCTCAAGTTTTGAGGGAGTGTGCGATTGGCATGTAGACTGCAGGAATGTCCATCAGAGCTGTTGCCAGAAAATTTAACCATAATGTAATTTCTGGCAGATGGTCAGGGTGCCAGATCATAATTACAAATTATTTGTAGACTGCAAATTGACTGCAATAAGCCCAAACAGATATAATATTTGACTAAAACATAATCATTTTACACCTTGCTTACATTTGTATACGATCACATATACAGTGCATCGGAAAGTATTCAGAAACCTTGACTTTTTCCACATACTGTTACGTTACAACCTTACTATAAAACTGATTAAATTGTTTTCTCCACTCATCAATCTATACACAATACCCCATAATGACAAAGCAAAAACAGGTTTTTGCAAAGATATTAAAAATAAAAACTTCAAAATAACATTTACATAATTATTCAGACCCTTGGGTATGACGTTCCAAGCTTGACACACCTGTATTTGGGGAGTTTTCCCCATTCTTCTCTGCAGATCCTCTCTGTCAAGTTGGATGGGGAGCGTCGCTGCACAGCTATTTTCAGGTCTCTCCAGAGATGTTAGATCGGGTTCAAGTCCAGGCTCTGGCTGGCCACTCAATGACATTCAGAGACTTGACCCAAAGCCACTTCTGTGTTGTCTTGGCTGTGTGCTTAGGGTCGTTATCCTGTTGGAGGGTGAACCTTCGCCCCAGTGAGGTCCTGAGCGCTCTGGAGCAGGTTTTCATCAAAGATCTCTCTGTACTTTGCTCCGTTCCAATTCCCCTCGATCCTGTCTAGTCACCCAGTCCCTGCCGCTGAAAAACATCCCCACAGCATGATGCTGCCACCACCATGTTTCAATATAGGGATGGTGCCAGGTTTCCTATTCAAGCCAGAGTTCAATCTTAGTTTCATCAGATCAGAAAACCTTGTTTCTCAAGGTCTGAGAGTCCTTTAGGTGCCTCCAAGTGGGCTGTCATGTGCTTTTTACTGAGGAGTGGCTTCCATCTGGCCACTCTACCATAAAGGCCTAATTGGTGGAGTGCTGCAGAGATGGGTGTCCTTCTGGTAGAGGAACTCTGGAGCTCTGTCAGAGTGACCATCGGGTTCTTGGTCACCTCCCTGACCAAGGCCCGTCTCCCCCGATTGCTCTAGGAAGTCTTGGTGGTTCCAAACGTCTTCCATTTAAGAATGATGGAGGCCACTGTGTTCTTGCGGTACTTCGATGCTGCAGAAATGTTTTGGTACCCTTCCTCAGATCTGTGCCTTGACACAATCCTGTCTCGACGCTCTACGGACAATTTCTTCGACCTCATGGCTTGGTTTCTGCTCTGACATGCAGTCAACTGTTGGACCTTTTATAGACAGGTGTGTGCCTTTGCAAATATTTTCCAATTAATTGAATTTACCACAGGTGGACTCCAAACAAGTTGTCAAAAGTTTGGACACACCTACTTATTCAAGGGTTTTTCTTTATTTTTACTATTTTCTACATTGTAGAATAATAGTGAAGACATCAAAACAGCAAAGCACCATCACACCTCCTCCTCCATACTTCACAGTGGGAACCACACATGCAGAGATCATCCGTTCACCTACTCTGTGTCTCACAAAGACACGGCGGATGGAACCAAAACTTTTGATGGTTTTTCAGACTTCATTCTAAGACACTTTTTTTTAAAAGACACAGTTCTTGAAATTTTCTGGATTGACTGACCTTCATGTCGTTTCTATTTGCTTCTTTGAGCTGTTCATGCCATATGGACTTGGTATTTTACCAAATAGGGTCATCTTCTGTATACCACCCCTACCTTGTCACAACACAACTGATTGTCTCAAATGCATTAAGACGGAAAGAAATTCCATAAATTAACTTCTAATAAGGCACACCTTAAAATGCATTCCAGGTGACTACCTCATGAAGCTGGTTGAGAGAATGCCAAGAGTGTGCAAAACTGTCATCAAGGCAAAGTATTGAACAATCTCAAATATAAAATATATTTTGATTTGTTTAACACTTTTTTGGTTATTACATGATTCCATGTGTTATTTCATAGTGTTGATGTCATCACTGTTATTCTATAATGTAGAAAATAGTCCAAATAAAGAAAAATCCTGGAATGACTAGGTGTGTCCAAACTTTTGACTGGTTCTGAATGTAAATAAGGTATTTCTATTTTGTTTTCTAAGATATTTTCACAAATTTGTAAAGACCTGATTTCGCTTTGTCATTATCGGGTATTGTGTGTAGATTGATGAGGCAAAACATGTATTAAATCCATTGTAGAATAAGGCTGTAACGTAACATAATGTGGAAAAGTCAAGGGGTCTGAATACTTTCCGAATGCACTGTATGTGATGTCAACAGAGAGGTATATATTCTGGGTGATTTAAATATTGACTGGCTTTCATCAGGCTGCCCACTCAAGAGAAAGTTTCAAACTGTAACTAGTGCCTGCAACCTGATTCAGGTTCAGTCAACCTACCAGGGTAGTTGCAAACAGCACAGGAATAAAATCATCAACATGTATTGATCACATCTTTACAAATACTGCAGAAATATGCTTTAACGCAGTATCCAAATCCATCAGATGTAGTGATCACAATATAGTAGCCATATCCAAAGGCTGGGCCTAATATAGTATATAAGAGGTCATACAATACGTTTTGTAGTGATTCCTATGTTGTTGATGTAAATAATATTTGTTGGTCTGTGGTGTAATGAGGAGCAACTAGATGCTGCACTCGAAACATTTATGAAATTGCTTATTCCAGTTAATAATAAGTATGCACCCATTAGGAAAATAACTGTAAAAACTGTTAAATCCCTGTGGATTGATGAGGAATTGAAAAATTGTATGGTTGAGAGGAATGAGGCAAAAGGAATGGCTAATAAGTCTGGCTGCACAACCGATTGGCAAACACACTGCAAATTGAGAAATCATGCGAATAAACTGAATAAAAAGAAGAAACTGCACTATGAAAGCTTTGGAGCACCTTAAATGAAATTTTGGGAAAAAAAGGCAAACTTGGTTACATCATTCATTGAATCAGATAGCTCATTCATCAAAAAAAACGCACTAATATTGCCAATTACAATGGTTTTGCCAATTACAATGATTTTTTCACTGGCAAGATTAGCAAATTTAGCCATGACATTCCAGCAACAAACGCTGACACTACACATTAGAGGTCGATCGATAAATCGGAATGGCTGATTAATTAGGGCTGATTTCAAGTTTTCATAACAATCGGAAATCGGTATTTTTGGACACCGATTTGGCCGATTTTTTTTACACCTTTATTTAATCTTTATTTAACTAGGCAAGTCAGTTAATTAAGAACACATTCTTATTTTCAATTACGGCCTAGGAACGGTGGGTTAACTGCCTCGTTCAGGGGCAGAACGACAGATTTTCACCTTGTCAGCTCGGGGGATTCAATCTTGCAACCTTACAGTTACCTAGTCCAACGCTCTCACCACCTGCCTCACGAGGAGCCTGCCTGATACGTGAATCAGTAGGCCAAGGTAAGTTGCTAGCTAGCATTAAACTTATCTTATAAAAGACAATCAATCATAATCACTAGTTAACTACACATGGTTGATGATATAAGTAGTTTATCTAGCGTGTCCTGCGTTGCATATAATCGATGGGGTGCGTATCGTTGCTCCAATGTGTACCTAACCATGAACATCAATGCCTTTCTTAAAATCAATACACAGAAGTGTATATTTTTAAACCTGCATATTTAGCTAACTGAAATCCAGGTTAGCAGGCAATATTAACCAGGTGAAATTGTGTCCCTTCAGGGTATATGCAACAGCTTGGGCCGCCTAATTTGCCAGAATTTTACGTAATTATGACATAACATTGAAGGTTGTGCAATGTAACAGGAATATTAGACTAATGGGTGCCACCCCTTAGATAAAATACGGAACATTTCCATATTTCACTGAAAGAATAAACGTCTTGTTTTCGAGATGATAGTTTCCGGATTCGACCATATTAATGACCTAAGGCTCGTATTTCTGTGTGTTATTATGTTATAATAAAGTCTATGATTTGATAGAGCAGTCTGACTTAGCGGTGGTAGGCACCAGCAGGCTCATAAGCATTCAAACAGCACCTTCGTGCGTTTTGCCAGCAGCTCTTCGTTGTGCGTCAATCATTGCGCTGTTTATGACTTCAAGCCTATCAACTCCCGAGATTAGGCTTGTGTAACCGGTGTGAAATGGCTAGCTAGTTAGCAGGGTGCGCGCTAATAGCGTTTCAAACGTCACTCGCTCTGAGACTTGGAGTGGTTGTTCCCCTTGCTCTGCATGGGTAAAGCTGCTTCGAGTGTGGCTGTTGTCGTTGTGTTCCTGGTTCGAACCTAGGGAGGAGCGAGGAGAGGAACGGAAGCTATACTGTTACACTGGCAATACTAAAGTGCCTATAAGAACATCCAATAGTCAAAGGTACATGAAATACAAATGGTATAGAGAGAAATAGTCCTATAATTTCTATAATAACTACAACCTAAAACTTCTTACCTGGGAATATTGAAGACTCATGTTAAAAGGAACCACCAGCTTTCATATGTTCTCATGTTCTGAGCAAGGAACTTAAACGTTAGCTTTCTTTCATGGCACATATTGCACTTTTACTTTCTTCTAAAACACTTTATTTTTGCATTATTTAAAACATGTTTCATTATTTATTTGAGGCTAAATTGATTTTGTTGATGTATTATATTAAGTTAAAATAAGTGTTCATTCAGTATTGTTGTAATTGTCATTATTACAAATACATAAAAAAAAAATATATATATATATATATTTTTTTTTAAATCGGCCAATTAATCGCTATCGGCTTTTTTTGTGCTCCAATAATCGGTATCGGTATTGAAAAATCATAATCGGTCGACCTCTACTACACATCCCAAGTATAACTGACCAAACAATGAAAGACAAGCATTGTAATTTTGAATTTCATAAAGTGAGTGAAATAATTGAAAAAATTGTTGTCTATCAACAATGACAAGCCACGGGGTCTGACAACTTGGATGGAAAATCCTCCGACTTGGACGATAATAGCAGATGATATTGCCACTCTTATTTGCACTATGTTCCATCAAAGCCTACTAGAAAGTGTGTGCCCTCAGGCCTGTAGGGAAGCAAATGTAATTCCGATACTTTGATCCAAGATGGCGTAGCAGTCAGACGTCTTTGTCCTGTCGTGTCCCTTGTATATATCGTTTACATCTTTTTCTTCGCATTACATTAAAAAATATTTTACTAAACCTTAACTTCTAAATACTCTCCTGCAACCCGCCTCACCTGTTTTTTGTTGGTGTTTTTTTTCTCCCAAAAGTATTTATATTTTCTTCAGATCTGGAATCCCTTAACTGAAGCTAGCCAGCTAACTACCAGCTATCAGTCAGCAAACCATTGCTGGCGGTCATCAGCTAACCTTTAGCTCAGAAAGCTCTCGCCAGTTCGAACAACGTGACTCTAACGAGAGCATAACGGACCTATTATTTATTTTATCCCCCCCATATCCCCGGATTCCGACCGCAAACTGAACATTTTCATCTGGATTTTCGCTACTAGCTAACCGCAATCCTGGGTGACGACTCCTGGCTAGCGTTTCCATCCCGGGGCAAGCACCAATTAACCTGAAGCTAGCCCGGCCAGGGCTCCTGTGCTACCACCGAAGCCTACTCCTGGGCTACAATATCTGGACCCCTTCTACTGCCGGTACGGGGCACGGAACCCCGCCGATCCTCTACGACTGCGTCGCCCCCTCAGGCGCGACGCCCGCTGAAGGCCCATTCTGCTAACCAGCTAGGCCTGCTAGCTACTTAGAGCTACTTGGAACCCTACTAATTCCACGACTGGTCTATCGACGTCACCGCACGAAGAGGCAAAAACAGACTTACCCCCATTGCGACATCCCCCAAAAGCTAACTTGCTAGCCCCTGCTAACTGCTAGCTTGCCTGCCCCGGTTTGCTAACTGCTAGCTTGCCTGCCCGGTCTGCTAACTGCTAGCCTCTGCTAACTGCTTGCTTGCTAACCCGGTCTACTAACTGCTAGCTTGCCCCGGTCTACTAACTGCTAGCTTGTTTAGCCCTGGCCAACTAACTGTTAGCTTGTTAGCATCGGCCTGCTAACTGTCTGAATCGCTGTGTCCCCCAGTCAGCCCAACCACTCACTGGACCCATATGTTCACTTGGCTACGAATGCCTCTCTCTAATGTCAATATGCCTCGTCCATTACTGTCCTGGTTAGTGTTTACTGTCTTATTTCACTGTAGAGCCTCTAGCCCTGCTCAATATGCCTTAACCAACCATGTTGTTCCACCTCCTACATATGCGATGACATCACCTGGTTTAAACATCTCTAGAGACTATATCTCTCTCAACATTACTCAATGCCTAGGTTTACCTCCAATGTACTCACATCCTACCTTACCGTTGTCTGTACACTATTCCTTGAATCTATGCTATCGTGCCCAAAAACCTTCTCCTTTTACTCTCTGTTCCGAACATGCTAGACGGCCAGTTCATATAGCCGTTAGCCGTACCCTTATCCTACTTCTCCTCTGGTGGTGTGGAGGTTAATCCAGGTCCTGCAGTGCCTAGCTCCACTCCCACTCCCCAGGTGCTCTCATTTGTTGACTTCTGTAACGTTAAATTCCTTGGTTTCATGCACGTTAACATTAGAAGCCTACTCCCTAAGTTTGTTTTACTCACTGCTTAAGCAAACTCTGCCAACCCAGATGTCTTATCAGTGTCTGAATCCTGGCTTAGGAAAACCACCAAAAAACCCTGAAATCTCCATCGCTAACTATAACATTTTCTGCCAAGATAGAACTGCCAAAGGGGGCAGTGTTGTAATCTACTGCAAAGATAGCCTGCAGAGTTCTGTATTACTATCCAAGTCTGTACCCAAACAATTTGAGCTTCTACTTCTAAAAATGCACCTTTCCAGAAACAAGTCTCTCACTGTTGCCTCTTGCTATAGACCTCCCTCTGCCCCCAGCTGTGCCCTCGATACCATATGTGAATTGATTGCCACCCATCTATCTTCTGAGCTCGTGCTACTAGGTGACCTAAACTGAGACATGCTTAACACCCCGGCCATCCTACAATCCAAGCTTGATGCCTTCAATCTCACACAAATTATCAATGAACCTAGCAGGTATAACCCCAAATCAGTAAACACAGGCACCCTCATAGATGTCATCCTAACTAACTCGCCCTCCAAATATACCTCTGCTGTTTTCAATCAAGATCTCAGCGATCACTGCCTCATTGCCTGCATCCGTAATGAGTCTGCGACCAAACGACCACCCCTCATCACTGTCAAACGCTCCCTAAAACACTTCTGCGAGCAGCCCTTTCAAATCGACCTGGCCGGTGTTTCCTGGAATGACATTAACCTCATCCGGTCAGTAGGTGATGCCTGGCTATTCTTTAAAAGTGCCTTCCTTAAATAAGCATGCCCCACTCAAAATTTTTAGAACTAGCAATAGATATAGTCCTTGGTTCACTCCCGACCTGTCTGCTCTTGACCAGCACAAAAACATCCTGTGGCATTCTGCATTAGCATCGAATAGCCCCGTGATATACAACTTTTCAGGGAAGTTAGGAACAAATATACACAGGCAGTTAGAAAAGCTAAGGCTAGCTTTATCAAACAGAAATTTGCATCCTGTAGTACTAACTCAAAAATGTTCTAGGACACTGTAAAGTCCATGGAGAATAAGAGCACCTCCTCCCAGCTGCCCATTGCACTGAGGCTAGGAAACTGTTACCACTGATAAATCCACTATAATTGAGAATTTCAATAAGCATTTCGCTACGGCTGGCCATGCTTTCCACCTGGCTACCCCTAACCCCGGCACCCTCCACAGCAACGCGCCAAAGCCCCCACCATTTCTCCTTCACCCAAATCCAGATAGCTGATGTTCTGAAAGAGCTGCATAATCTGGACCCATACAAATCAGCCGGGCTAGACAATCTGGACTCTCTCTTTCTAAAATGATCTGCCGAAATTGTTGCAAACCCTATTACTAGCCTTTTCAACCTCTCTTTCGTATCGTCCGAGATTCCCAAAGATTGGAAAGCTGCTGTGGTCATCCCCCTCTTCAAAGGGGGTGACACTCTAGACCAGTGGTCACCAAACTACGGCCCGCGGGCCGGATACGGCCCGTCAGCACATTTGGCCCGGCCCTCTGAACAATACCAGAGACGCTATCGAATTTTTTTCCTATTTGGCCTCCAGAAAAAAAATCCTAGGCCCGGCCCTGTCAAAGAGAGAACGGAATAATGGCAAAAAGGTTAGGTAAGAGAAAAATTGATTCAGAATGCAGGGTATTTAACCTGCAGTGGACAAACAATTTTTTTTTTGTTCAATGCAAAGAAAAGGCTGTTTGTCTCATCTGTCAAGAGACGGTGGCGGTATTCAAAGAATACAATCTTCGCCGACACTATGAATCCCGTCACAAAGACAAGTACGATAGCTTGCAAGGCCAAATATGAGCAGACAAACTCTCAAAGCTAAAAAGTGGACTACTATCTCAGCAGAATACATTTGTACGCCAAGCTCAGCTGAACCAGGCATCCGTTCGGGCCAGCTTTCGGGTTGCTAAACTGATAGCAAGAAGCGGTAAGCCTTTCACTGACGGAGAGTTTGTTAAGAAATGTATGGATGCTGTCGCGGAGGAGGTGTGTCCCGAGAAGAAAGATGCATTTAATGCCGTAAGTCTGTCGGCGAGTACAATCACCAGACGCGTTGAAGAAATCGGGAGTAATGTATATGCCCAGCTGCAGCAGAAGACGAAAGAATTTGACTTTTTTTCATTAGCACTGGATGAGAGCACGGACGTGCAAGACACAGCGCAACTGCTCATTTTTATTCGTGGAGTTAGCGCAAACTTTGAGATATGCGAGGAGCTGGCAGCCCTCCAAAGTCTCAAAGGGACTACAACGGGAGAGGATATTTTTGACAAAGTGTGCCAAACCATGGAGAAGTTGGACCTGGACTGGTCAAAGCTAGCTAGCAGTTTTTGGCAGCACGTATATCTGCGAGAAAACCTTTTCTCGCATGAAACTGCTGAAAACCCCGATGAGATCAAGATTGACAGATGAACATTTGCATCAGTGCTTGAGACTGGCTGTAACTAGAATGGAACCTGATATTCAACTTCTCACCAGCCAGATGCAGGCCCACAGTTCACACTGATGAACATACATAGGTAAGCTCACTTTTCTGACTTGAATGAGTCATTCTGAGCATAAACAAATATAATCATAATAAAATCTACTGGGATAAAATCCATCTTTACAACCATACTGGTAGTGAAATGTATTGTGCTGTGTAGGTGCTGTATCACTTAGTTCAGTTTCTCAACCTGCTTCTTTTGTGGTTTTCACAGGGAAGTTGATGAGAGAGAGCTGCAAACAGCGGTGTCTACAAGCCTACTGGAACCTACAAAGGATTATAAGGAAGGAACACAAGAACTTTAAGAGACTGCTCATATGTGTCAGAGATTCTGCTCTGACAACTGAGCTGAACTTTTATCTGTTAAGATTGTGCATGGCACGACAGAAAGTTAATGTTCCATGGCTTTTTTTTCTATGAAGAACCCAGAGAGAGTTATTTAGTTATTATTTATTTCCTGTTTTTTCTGTGAAGAACTCAGAGAGGGTTATTTAGTTATTATTTATTTCATTAATAGTGTTATTATTTGTTTCCTGACTTTTTTTCTGTAAAGAACCTGGAAAGGGTTATTTGGTTATGTGTGGCTTTCTGGAAAACAATAAATTTTTTAAGCTCCCCTACGATCGTCACACTTTTTCTGTTACAAACTGACACCGGCCCCCCATCAGAGAAGGGAAAAGTTATGTGGCCCTCACAGGAAAAAGTTTGGGGACCCCTGCTCTAGACCCAAACTGCTACAGACCTATATCTATCCTACCCTGTCTTTCTAAGGTCTTCGAAAGCCAAGTTAACAAATAGATTACCGACCATTTCGAATCCCACCGTACCTTCTCTGCTATGCAATCTGGTTTCAGAACTGGCCACGGGTGCACCTCAGCCACGCTCAAGGTCCTAAACGACATCATAACCGCCATCGATAAGAGACATTACTGTGCAGCCGTATTCATCGACCTGGCCAAGGCTTTTGACCCTGTCAATCACAACATTCTTATTGGCAGACTCGACAGCCTTGGTTTCTCAAATGATTGCCTAGCCTGGTTTACCAACTACTTCTCTGATAGAGTTCAGTGTGTCAAATCGGAGGGCCTGTTGTCCGGACCTCTGGCATTCTCTATGGGTGTGCCACAGGGTTCAATTCTCAGGCCGACTCTCTTTTCTGTATACATCAATGATGTTTGCTCTTGCTGCTGGTGATTCTCTGATCCACCTCTACGCAGACGACACCATTCTGTCTACTTCTGGCACCTCTTTGGACACTGTGTTAATGTTAACTAACCTCCAGACGAGCTTCAATGCCATACAACTCTCCTTCCGTGGAGCCCAACTGCAAGTAAAACTAAATGCATGCTATTCAATCAATCACTGCCCGCCCGTCCAGCATCACTACTCTGGACGGCTCTGACTTAGAATACGTGGACAACTACAAATACCTGGGTGTCTGGTTAGACTGTAAACTCTCCTTCCAGACTCACATTAAGCATCTCCAATCCAAACATAATTCTAGAACTGGCTTCCTGTATCGCAACAGAGCATCCTTCACTCATGCTGCCAAACATACCCTCGTAAAACTGACCATCCTACCGATCCTCGACTTCGGTGATGTCATCTATAAAATAGCCTCCAACACTCTAGTCAACAAACTGGATGCAGTCTATCACTGTGCCATCTGTTTTGTCACCAAAGCCCCATACACTACACACCATTGCGACCTGTACGCTCTCGTTGGCTGGCCCTCGCTTCATACTCGTCGCCAAACCCACTGGCTACAGGTTATCTACAAGTCTCTGCTAGGTAAAGCCCCGCCTTATCTCAGCTCACTGGTCACCATAGCAGCACCCACTCGTAGCACGCGCTCCAGCAGATATATTTCACTGGTCATCCCCAAAGCCAACACCTACTTTGGCTGCCTTTCCTTCCAGTTCTCTGCTGCCAATGACTGAAACGAATTGCAAAAAAATCACTGAAGTGGGAGACATATCTCCCTCACTAAACTTCAAGCATCAGCCGTCAGAGCAGTTTAGCGATCACTGCAGCTGTAAATAGCCTAACCAACTGCCTACCTCATCCCCATATTTGTTTTTTTCTGCTCTTTTGCACACCAGTATTTCTACTTGCATATCCTCATCCGCACATTATCACTCCAATTGCTAAATTGTAATTATTTTGCCACTATGGCCTATTTATTGCCTTACCTCCTTACATCATTTGCATGCACTCTATACAGATTTTCTATTGTGTTATTTACTATGTTTGTTTATTCCATGTGTAACTCTGTGTTGTCGTTTTGTCGCACTGCTTTGCTTTAACTTGGCCAGGTCGCAGTTGTAAATTAGAACTTGTTCTCAACTGGCCGACCTGGTTAAATAAAGGTGAAATAAAAGCACCCAAGCTAACTAGCTAATGTTGGCTAGCTTGCTAGCTATTTCCAGACACAATTGAGAGAACACCTCACTCTGACCATTTTACTCGCCCTCGTAAATGCATCAGTCATTCTGCGCTCTGGCACACTCAGACGAGAGTGCTCTGATATCGGAGTAGATAGCCAGAATTAACCATGTCCTTTGAGAACGCACCTCGACTACACCACTTAGCTAAGAATGACGGGAATAATCAAGTCAATAAATGTTGGGCAGTTAGATTATAGTTAATATACTGCCTGGTAAATTCGATGTATTAGTAGTCAACTAACGTTAGGTAACGAGCTAAACACCGGTACATACTGATGTAATGCTAATCAGTTTGTAAGGATAGTGTAGCTAACAAATTGTCAGCCAACATAACGTGTAACGTAACCTATATGAAAAGTCATTACATTGCACAACATGTTCTTAACATTTGTCATAATTAGTTTAAATAATTAATTTGTTTAAGCATTGAATTTGTATCCGCTCTCGTCGGATTTCATCAGCATATTTTCCGCCATTTTCTTAAAATCTGAAAACGATGTGAAGTCACGCCCATTTTCTGGAGAGAAGTGGGGGGTGCTATACCACAGATAGAACAATGAGACAGAACTTTACTGGATGTATAAATGTGACGCATCTGCTTGGCGTTCCCACTTCGGCTATACTGTTAGCTACATATCTACCACCTGACCTGTTTGAGTCAGTGGTTTGTGTCAATAAAATAGCTGACAGACCAAAAAAATGAATATTTATTCTCAGTATAAGTATTTTTTACAACGCTAATACAAACCTGAGGGGGTAAATGAACCTTTTCCAAAAAGGGCTAAAATAACACCCCCACCACCACTCCATTCCGTCAGCAAGTAGCACTGCCTCACGTCCGACATTAGAGAGCGAGCGAAACAATGCGAGAGCAGGGGAATGTCACAAATAGAACAATAAGGGTTAGTTGTAAAAATATTTGGTAATATAGTACCCTCCCACCGCAGGCCAGAAAATGAGATAAACAAATGTTGACTTCATAATACAGCGACTCGAGGGAGCTAACACCTAAGCACGTGTTGTAACGTTGACTAATTAACCATAAAATTGGAATAAACGTCTATGACGTTCTTACCGGAGGAGTAGAGCTTGAAACGATATAGCTAGAGCCACTGTTGTGCCCTGAGATAAATCGAGGATAGCATGCGCCCAGGGTTGCCAGATCAAGGCAAATTTTCTAGCCCAATGACCACACAAAACCCACATAAAAGGCATAAAACTAGCCCCAAAACAGCAAGAGGGGAGTTGCCATATCTATACAATAAACACTTTTCCCATAACGTTATCGAGACAATTAAGAAGGAATATTATAATAACGACGTTGGAAGCAAAATTCGGGTTTCAAAATAATACTTATTGCAAGCTATATGACATTGCTTAATTATAATAATAGCAGTCAAACGAGTTAAATCGACACCCATAAATGGAAAATGATCTGTTGAGTTTATAAAGGGGGCAATTATATTTTCTCTTGCCACATATTCAAATTCCTTTATTATGGCATAAGGCACAAGGGGTATGGTATATGGCCAATATACCTCGGCTAAGGGCTGTTTTTTACTAACGGTGCAATGTGGAGTGCCTGGATTCAGCCGTTAGTCATGGTATATTGGCCATATACCACATATCCCCGGGGGGCCTTATTGCTATTATAAACTGGTTACCACTGTAATTAGAACAGTAATAGGTATACCAAGGCTTTCAGCCAATCAGCATGCAGGGCTCAAACCAGGTTTATAAATGTAAAATTTGAGTGATGAAAATTGGACTGAGGATCTCAATCTCTGAGCAAGAAACACCTGGATGAACATAAAAAGCTAATGTTAGTCTATTTTCTGGCAATTGTGCTGTCATGTCTCAGATGTTAAGCCTACAAACCGCTATAAATGGTCCATTTTCAAGATTGACTGGTAGCTACATGTAGCCTATAGCCCCTGATAGGCCTACATGTAAATTCAGATAGTTTACAGTAGCCTAGACAAGAGGCAAGATATAAAGTGAACGATTTAGCAGCTTGCTTAGTTCAAATTAACAGACACATTTATTAATGAATTTTGCAATAAGAAATGCTTGTTTCCCAAATAGCCTGCTGCAACAGGGGTCATAATTTAAATCACTGAATATTAATAATATGTATATGACCTGAATATGCTTGTCAACAGTCAGTGGTTATTTAAATTGTTTTTTGTTGTTGTTGTAGTCTACCCGTAGCCTAATCTGACTACTGTTACCGTCAATTTAATTTGTTCATAATAACACAAGGCAACAAGTTCACCAGCTCCAGGTAGGCTACACAAGTGGCACAATTTGATTCGCAATGACTCCAGTGATATCTTAATTTCAACATATTTATTGTATCTAATGGTTGCCTACAATGGCATATTCATTAATAGTCTACTTGATGGCTAACAGAGGCAAATGTATATTTTTACAAATGACTTTTCCTCATAAAATGAACCACGCGAGGGAGTTCCATAACTTCCATTTCAAATTCACTCGGGAAACCCCCGAGAACCAAGAACTGAGCATGCATAAAGCACATGCTTGATACAGTTTTCTTTAAGCAGTCATAGAGAATGCACTTTAAACCACCCCCGAATTTATATAATGCGCCCAAAGTCGTTTTCCAGTGTTTTGTTTCCATTACTTCTTTATTGTGTCTCAGCTATGTTTTATGGAAAAAGAGTTAATAAAAAGAGAAATAGGTGTTTCCATAATGACAATCTAAATAGCCTACCAACAGCTGGTAAGAAGTTGTCACAACGTGAACACGTACAGCTCTCCTCTTGCTCACGTGACCAAGAACTGTTGTGTTCTCTCAACACACCCCCACCCCCCTCCGGCCTTCCCTAGCGGTCAGTGACATGTATATTTTTTAAGAGAAATGCCATGGCAGCCGCGGTACAATTTATAAATAGCCCCAAAACCCGCGGCCAATACTTTTTCAACCGCAACATCGTTGTCAAAGTAGCCCAAATGCAGGAAAACCACGAACGTGGCAACGCTGCATGCGCCCCAAAGTAGAGACGTTGTCTTAGCTGGGATTTACCAGGGGTTGGCATCCAACGTCAATGGTGCATTACTGCCTCCTACTGTGCTGGAGTGTGGTGTTTTCTCAATTTAGATTTGTTCAACTCCTGCGTCCTTCCTCAGACCTTTTTTTCGAAAATGTCTACGTTTGTCGAGGAGAGGGAATGTGGACGAAAATGCGATTGTAAGAAAGGTTAAACTAGGCAGGTAGCCTAGTGGTTAGAGCGTTGGACTAGTAACCGGAAGGTTGCAAGATCGAATCTCCGAGCTGACAAGGTAAAAATCTGCCGTTCTGCCCCTTGAACAAGGTAGTTAATTAACTCACTGTTCTTAGGCCGTCAATGAAAATAAGAATTTGTTCTTAACTAACTTGTCTCGTTAAATAAAGGTAAAACATAATCAGTGGCGACCCGTCATGTGGGCCCCACCTATTTAGCAAAAATAAACAGTATATCTTATGTGTTTCTAGTTCCCTGCTTTGCATGTTATTTTGGCATTAATACGCGTCACATATCAGTTTGCAAATGTAATTTTTAAAATAATTGAGTTAATAAAGCCGCATACAACATGGTCTCTTTTCTAATTTCTTGAGTAAGGCAGCTCCAAAATGCAGGAGATTCAGCCAAGCTCAGTGCTTTCTGTGGTGGTAGGGCAGCCAGCAGAAAATAAGAAGCGTAGGGGTTGGTAATGTTCTCTAGTTGCGACGTGATTGGCTCAGTGTTCTGTCACTCATAGGGACATTACCTCACCGCAAAATCTACGAGGAGAGCTCGAAAATTCAAGCCCCTTGGGTGCTGCCATAAATTTACATTAGAAGTGCCAATCCAAGAAGGCTCAAGGTTATTGGTCACAGATAAAATGACAAATCACGTTATATCTACTGTAGCTTTGATTGGGCTGATCATGTCAAAATCATACTTTCAAAATCTTAGCTAGCAAGCTAGACAAGCAGTCATCATCATGAATCAAGATGACAATCTACTGGCAAATCCTTGTCATATGAAGAGCAATTATAGATAAAACGTATTGGTGCTCATTGGACATAAACATTACACAAGTTGTAAATCGCAAATTCAACAATGAGTAGTTTGGAAGGAGTCAGTGGCTAACTGCAAGTGTTGCAAAGCAATCACTAGCCTGCTATTCAGTGGAGTCCAAGTCTGGGTTTAAGGGTCTCTTTTCCAAGCTTAAAACGCTAAACATTCACATCCAACACCATAGGTCAGAAAATGTTGAATACATTGGCCATGCTGTCAATCCAGCATGATTTCTGCCACATTCAAAACAACTGGAAACACAGAACTGGGAATCTCAGACTTCAGTGAGTTCCAGACAGTTGGGAACTTGGAAAACAAGCTCCATCTGGGAAAATACGTATTGAACAGTCATCCAACTCAGAATTCCAAGTCGGAAACTCTGGCCTCTTTCTAGAGCTCCGACCTGAAGATCACTGACGTCATGATTCAACCTAGTTTTTTTCCAGAGTTCCCAGTTGTCTTGAAAGCACCATAAAGCCAGAGAATGCGAGACTTGGATGACCAAATTTGCCCACAAGAAGGATCTGAGCACAGCACACCAAGGTGGGACCAAAAATGTATTGTATGCTGCTGCATAAATGTAATGTCTTAATCAAAATTAGTGCCTCGTTGTTCCCTTATGCTATAGTTTGTACATCTCAATTGTTAGAAGAAACCAGATTTGTTTAAACAAGTCAGTCATATCAGCTATGTTTTTTAAAAAGGCAGTAAATGAGTCTGAGTGAACTGTTTCATTGCCAGACAAGGCCCCACTGATAGCCAGGTGTAGAGGTGGTAAGGATTCACTCCATGGTGCTGAAACAGCTCTATGTAGGGCTTAACAGTTTGTGGTCACCGTTATAGTGCAATTCATGTATTGATTAGTCTTGTGGCTTTGCATCTATGTTTTTTGTTTTGTTTTCACCACCAAGCTACACGCTAAAATCGCCACTTAACATAACCCTTACCATTTTACATTTCAACTTAAAATTGGGTAGGGGCATCCAAAGGCTCCCAGATAACACAAAGCATATGAAATGACCCTCCTCCAAACACAAAAGGTGGAATGCCAAAATAAATGTATAAAGTGATAAAAATAAACTTAGCTAGTTGTGCAAGACATTGTGTAGATGCAATTTTTTAAATGTTTGCATTCTTTTCTCCTTTGAGAAAACAATGCCTGATTCAAAGGGTGTGGCAGATTTCAAAACTCTTCTGGGAAGGACTGATAGGATACGCTTGTGCATACATTTTACAGATCTTCAGAATAAACTACAGGCATGGGTATCCTTTGGTGAATTTCACTGTTTTACTAAATTGCCAGTTCACAAATGGGGAAATTATTTTAACGATGTGGCTATTAAGGCAGAAGGAATCATATCAAATTAATTCCTACATCTTATAAAACAAGGATGGCAATTCCTGTTCATATTACGGTAATTATCATTAATACATGTTTATCCCATATCTGTTGTATGTCAGCAAGGCAGATCATTGCCAGGATGTGCTCTGCATTATCATCATCGCAAAAACTACCTTTACAAGCGATCTGGATGTCTATTTTGATAAAGTAGTTAAAATCATGCTCATGTAGTCCTAGACTATTCATCTTTTGTGTTTTCCTCCAATCCCAAGAAGCATGATTCTTCACTCGTAAGGAGTGACACATTAGCCCTTTAGTAAAATTACATCTGAAGCATCATGCTATACTTTAACCCACTCCAACAGTGGCAAATGTGCCTAAATCAACAAACATCCTTCAAACTTGACATTCCACACCTGTATGTACAGACAATAAAATATAGACAACTCCAGAAAGGCAACATCTTTTCATTTCTAAAATGGTATAATTAGGAAAAGCATTAACTTGGTCGAAAGAATCTGACATTAACTCCTTGCCTATGATGCCATCAAGAGCACAAACAAAACATCAGGGTTTTGTCCCCCTACGCATACCTAAAAGCAGAACTCAAAGACTTCAGTTAGAGTATTAATCGTACACACAGAAATATACATGATTGGTCAATGGACAGGGTTGATATGCTGTTCTTGTCCTTTAATCCTCTGCCAGAGAAACAGTCTCTCAAACTCTGGGTGGATGCTTAATGTCCAACAACTTTATATGAAGGTAGACTGGTGTGTGTGTCAAAGTGTTCTTCATGTTGTGTGATTGCACGTGGGTGAATCTTGGTATGTGTGTGAATCTCCCATGCTGTGCTTGGGGTCCAGGCAGCTTGGAAACTGAACTTGGCAGGTGCTACGCATCACTGTAGCTGAACACGGTATGCACAGATGAGAAGCTTCACCTGGGGAGAAAGAAAGATTCCATCAATCAAATGTATTGGTCAAATTTAATTTATCAACAACTTGTCAGTCTTTTACAGTAACTGGGCCTAGACTCCCTCTCACCATGGCCATGAGTTACTCTGCTGTGTGTGTGTGTATATATGTATGTGTACCTTGGCTGTAGGTGACTCTGCCAGGCGAATGAACAGTTTGTTGATGCCTGGCACTGGGCTGAATGAGTAGATGAAGTGACTATCCTGTGGGGTGTAATTGAAAGAGGAAAAGATCAGTGACATGAATCAATCAACTAACTATGAGGTAGAACCCCCCAAAAAAATCTACCGTTCTCCAGATCAGGAGTACTCGTGATCTAGAATGAGACTCACCAGGAAGATGGGCAGCTGGAACTTGTCGTTGAGCACCACAGCGTGGACACTGCAGGGCCCACACAGCCTGGCTGTGATCTCACTCAGGAAGTTAGCATGGAAGATGAAGAGCAGTATACCTGAGCCTGGAAGGAGAGAGATTAAATGTTTTAACTAACCCCCCAATACAGTGTGTGCAGGTGATTAGCACTGTTTGTAGGTGAATCCTACCCTCTCCAGGTGTGTGAGGCGATTGTTTGTAGCCGAACTCCAGAGAGAAGTCTGGTCCCTCACACAGTCTGTGACAGGCCAGAGGGAACACCGGCTCCAGCAGGGCCAGCCGAGTCTCAAAGAATGCCCGGATAGTGTCCTCCGCCACACTTGATAACCTGTGTGTGAGGGAGAATAAGATATCACTTTGCTGCTAACAGTATGTGGGGTTACAGTATACCATCTTAACTCTTACATATATATGTACCTTTATTTATACATACTAACTCATAAGTTTACAGAGCAAGAGAGAGACATGGCAGCAACACTCACATGTTGATGTGGTCCTTGATGAGGTCGTACACAAGCAGGTTGTTGCTAACCTTGGCGAAGTACATGGCCGTATTCTTGTGTTTGGACAGGATGTTACAGTCGGCCCCGTACTCCAGTAGGAGGCGCACCACGTCAGCATTCCCCCTCTTACAAGCCTGAAGAACAGAGGCTACTGGTAAGGAACTATTGCGATAAGTCTAACACAGGACTTTAGCAGAAATGAGGATATTTACAAATAGGAGTCATTGATTAACTTAATCTCTGTGCTTCAGGGGTGATATGTTGATTTCTAATTAAACACAGCATTTGTCTTCATCGCCCCCGTTTTTTTCCCTTCCTCCGCCGTACCTTCATCAGGGCCGTCTCTCCTCCCAGTGTCGGAGCGTTGACATAGGACCCTGCCTCCAGGAGGATAGCAACTGTGGTCAGGAAGTTCTGAAATGAAAAAAAAAGAAAGGAGAGGGTTAAGTAAGTAAACCTTCTATAAGACATCTACACACAAACAAGAGTAGTGTATACATGTGTGTAGACTAGACTGTTTGTAATGAGGCGGTTTAAACCAGTCCATCCTGTGTTACCTTCTCTGCAGCGTGCATTAGGGCAGTGGTTCCGTTCTTCTGCCGTCCGTTCACCTTCACCCCCTTCTTTATCAGGAGCCTCAGGATGTCATCTTGTCCCCCTGCTGCTGCCAACATACTCAGGGACATACCGCTGGAGTCCTGCAGGAGGCAACACAAACGCCTTCATTACTGAGGACCAGAGCTTTCCATAGCCTCTGGTAGCAAACACTATGGGGAGAGGGGAAGGAATCAAAATGTATCTGTACAGCTAATTGTTTATAGAACTAAAAAAAGAGAAGTTAAGCTTTCTAAAAAGTGAACTATTATCGACTTACCTAGGGTGTTGTCTTTTCATCCAAAAGGGTTTTAAGTATGTAAAAGCATAAAGCACTGAGCAATGGCGATATTCTATATTTACAAAAGTATGTGGACACCACTTCAAATGAGTGGATTCAGCCATTTCTGCCACATCCGTTGCTGACGTGTATAAAATCGAGCACACCGCCATGCAATCTCCATACACAAACATTGGCAGTAGAATGGCCTTCCTGAAGAGCTCAGTGACTTTCAACATCGCAGTCATAGGATGCCACCTCTCAAACAAGTCAGTGTGTCGAATTTCTGCCCTGCTAGAGCTGACCCAGTCAACTGTAAGTGTTTTTTTTTTTGTGAAGTGGAAACGTCTAGGAGCAACAACGGCCCAGCTGCAAAGTGGTAGGCCACATAAGCTCACAGAACTGGACTGCCGAGTGCTGAAGTGCGTAAAAATTCTGTCCTCTGCTGCAACACTCACTACAGAGTTCCAAACTGCCTCTAGAGGCAACATCAGCGCAATAACTCTTTGTCGAGAGCTTAATGAAATGGGTTTCCATGGTCGAACAGCTACACACAAGCCTAAGATCACCATGCGCAATGCCAAGCGTGGGCTTGTTGTGTAAAGCTCGCCGCCATTGGACTCCGGAGCAGTGGAAATGTGTTCTCTGTGATGAATTATGCTTCACCATCTGGCAGTCCAACGGACGAATCTGGGTTTGGCGCATGCCAGGAGAATGCTACCTGCCCGAATGCATAGTGCCAATTATAAAGTTTGTTGGAGTAATAATAGTCTGGAATAATCGCCCAATATCAGTGCCCGGGCCTCACTAATGCTCTTATGGCTGAATGGAAGCAAGTCCCCGCAACAATATTCCAACATGTAGTGGAAAGCCTTCCCAGAAGGGTGGAGGCTGCTGTATCAGCAATCATAATGCCTATGATTTTGGAATGAGATGTTCAACAAGCAAGTGTCCACATACTTTTGTCATGTAGTGTAGATTCCTAGTATTACAACATCATGAAATCTCAAAGCGGTTTTCCATAACCGTTACAATTCCAAATCCCTATTGGAACACTAATGATGGGCATCAAGTAAGCTGTATGAATATTCTCAGAACTGAAAGAGCATGTCTTGCGGCTTAGAAAGTTTACATCAAGTAACAATTTATTAACGGCGCAAATATAGTATCTTACAATAAACACAATAAGCACCAGGTGGTAACAAAAGGCAGCTTGATAACAAATACATGTTGGTGAAAAAAACTATTTAAGCAATGATGTCCATGTCTTCAGACAGTAAATAGTGGGGTGTGGTTTAAACCCCCGACAATTGTTCTCAGTTAACACCCAACACTGGCAGACCTTATGCAGTTACAACATGAACTGACAACTATGAACTAATTTATTTACATTATTCCTCCTTGATCCAATTAGAAGCAACAAAGGTATACTTGCAATAGTAACATTATCTAGTAGGCAAGCGGATCAAATAATACAAAGAAGCAACAGCCGTCAAACCCTATACAAGTTAGTCAGCCTAAATTAGTGTTGAGGAACTTAAAGAGCTACTGTGAATCAATATGGTTAAGACTGTAGTGAATAATAGCAACATTAATTTAAAAAGTTGAAATGTTTGACAAGAAGCAATAAAACAAGTACATGTTCAGCTAATGCCTAATAATTCACATAATAGTTAGTAGAAAACACATGTATAAGAGAAATAGCCTAGGTTGTGTGTGTGAATCTGAAACCAATTCCACATGCAGAACAAAGGATCTGTTTCCAATTGTTAAGGCAGATTTCAGTTTCTTATCAATAGTAAACTTTGGCCAAAGGAGTGGATAGGAGAACCAAAAACGGACTCAAATTGGATGGGAAGTCATACAACTTTAGTGACCATTACTGTAAAGTTACAAGTGACCATAAACAAGGCTTTGGTTTAGGAACCATAAACTAGCCTTCACAAACTTGCGATGTAAAGGGATTGCTAATAAAAATGCACCCGTTCTTGCCAAACCCATCAGCTATCACTCACGCTGAGTGCGGATTCCACACTTCTTTCAAAGAGTTTACTTGCACACTCCCAGTCACTTTGGGTGAAGGGTGGAAAAATCGGGATGCATCCATAAATGGGCCCTTTGATAGGATCTGAACGTGTCACTGATGAGGTCGAAATTGGGGAGAAAAAATTATATACACACCCCATTTTTTTTTTAAACTACTGATACATACCGGTAGCTAGGACTACTAGATAGCTAGTTCGCTAACGTTAATAACATAAATACAATATCCATGATAATAAACTCAACCATGTTTCAAAAGCAATCGAGTATGAATTGTGTAAGTATACCTTGTATTTATAATAAGTAACAATTTACAATGGAGCAGTCTTCATCTAAACATTCTTGACATGATTGGATTTTAAGCGGCTCAAACATCAAGCCATACTCTTAGCTGGGCACATATTTCGTACATAAACCCGTGGCTCCAGACTAGCATTTTCCCCGGGTGGCACTAGGCCCTAGTTCAAACACCGCTCCATCGCCGCACCGAACAAAACGACATGTAACTTTCTCTTTGGAGGAGCAGGGATAGAGTGCCGTGTGAAACCACGCAGTGCGCCTCGCCGGACATAGCCCTTTTAGTGCAATAAACCTTGTGGTTTCTTCAACACATAAGGTCACTGTTATGCCTGAATTCAACCCAAAACCAACAAGAAAGTCTGCACTGTTGGTAAGTCAAGAAAAGCTCTCAACCATGACAGCCTGCTTTTCATTTCTATGCAGTTCGACTCGCCATACATTTGGCATCTGAACTGTGCGTAACTTTTTCAGTTGGTGGCACCAGCCCATGATTTAGTCACAAACCACAAAAATTGCAGCGTCATGCAATATAAAATGTTTGTACTCATCTTATAAAGTCAGTCATAGTTATTTTTTGTAATAGACTACACCGAGATGCTATTCAAGAAATACGTTGTTTAATCTAACATGTCCAATCAGGAATGCATGATTTAAGATATTTTGATGTGCAACCTAATCCCATGATTGGCATGGATTTTGGGTTGACAACATGGAAATTGTTATATATGTTTTTCTTTTTCAATAAAGATGAATTTGCCTTCATCTACAACATACATTTGGGGCTAATTCAACATCTGTGGAAGTGGAAATTCAAAACACATTAGATTGCTAACTCTAAATATGATACCCACTACTAGTAGCCATGTATTAATCAGTAAATGGAATGTTCTGAAAACTCCAATGAGACCTATATGCCCTCACAATATTCGATGCGTATTTCACTCCCCACTCCGTATCTGAAAGCCATATAAAATATTGTTTGTAAAATAGTTGCTACTGTGCTCAATATTGAGTTTAGAAAAGTATACCTACAGAAAGCTGAGACCTCCTTATTGTTGTACAACCAGAACATGTGTTTTTCTACCAGAGAGGAGAATGGCTCACTTATCACATCAGCAGGCCCCAGCGAAACAAGGGCAGGTGGGCAGACACTAATATTACAGGAATGAGGATAATGAACTTTACTGTTTGACCATATCATGATATTAGCCACCCCAAAAAATAGGAAGGTTTGAGTGAGGTGACAATGTAGAATGTGCAACTAGCACAGATGGAGCCCTGAAACCCATTCACACCGCACTTCAACCAGGAATAACCTGCTAAATTCCCAGGTTTGCTAGTCAGTTGTTTTTACTCAAAACCTAACCTAGACATATACACAAAACATTTTGTACATCTGGATCCAGAACCATTTGGTGAAAGTAAAGTATACCAGTATTGTGATCAAAAAGCTAAAGTCAGTTTAACTGTATAGATTTGCACAACAATCTACGAAGTTGTTAAAACATTTTTTACATTATGCACTGTACTTGGTACATGTTATCTATCCATGTGGAGCATATAATTTATTTCAGTCAGTTATTGTGGCCATTTTTATGCAACATGGTTCAATCGAAACGTGTGGTGCGTTTGGATTCCAAATGTACGTCCATGAGGCCTTGTTGCCATTGCTGACCCAGAAGATTCAGTTTGACAGCCTTTGTAAAGGGCCACTAGAAATTTTTTAATAACAAAAAGGTATGATTCCATTCTTCCTTGCCTCCTTTCTCCCAAGGTTGCAAATGTGTAGCCCATAGCAAAATAGTTTTGGCACCACATAGTGCATTGTGACAATGGAATGTTGTAGTTGACAATTTCAACATCTGCGAAACAAGTTGGCATGCATAATATATCACTATGTAGTTGCTACGGATACGTTTGTAGAATGAAGTAGATACTTCATTCTTGCTTTATGTCACGAAGTGAGATCAGAGTCAGATTAAATCAAAAGCTATCTTCTCCTTTCTCCATCCTTGCATACCTTCAACCGTGGGAGGTTTTCAAACTAGTTCAAGGTAATCATAAGGACAGATAAACAGGACAATCTTCTGGATGTCCCAACGGCACACCTGGTTTCTGATGCACAACTGGACTCTGTTGCAACCCTGGTTTCTGTGTCACAGGATTTTGTTTTTCACTATCCATGTTTTGTTTTCCTGAAATATGCCTCCTGCACATTGTCATTAATGTGTTATGCACATAGTTTTTTACATCTTTCCATGTCCTGCCTTGTAGAACTGGTTCAGCTGCAATGCATGCATCACATTCCTTTTTACCTGGAATCTTCATCAGTTTAGTGAAGTCGCCTAGCTGCCGCCTGACCGCAGCCTGAGCCTCATCACCCCAAATTTTCTGTTTCCTTGGTATTGCAACAGGACCTGCCTCTAGTCTCTCCTGTGCAGATACGGTCATCGTTCCACCAACTCTTTCCTTAGCACTCTTTGCCTCTGTTTCTTTTTCTTTCTTTGACGCCCCTTTCTTTGTCTGTTGGGTGGGGTCCACTCTTGTAAGACCCTTTTTCCTTTTAATAGATTTTACTGTGTTGTGCACATAGTTTTTGATGTCTCTCCATGTCCTGTCTCGTACAGCTGGCTCATTGTGGAGGCATACTTCACAGTCCCGTTTACCTGGAACCTCCATCAATGAGATAAAGTGTCCTAACTGACGCTTCACCGCAGCCTTAGCAGCATCACTCCACGGTCTCCGTTTCCAAACTGTGCTCACCTTACCTGTCCCCTCAGGAACTGCCCCGACAGGAAGCGTCTGCGTTGGAAGTGTTGGTGTAATAACTGTATGCGCTGGTAGTGTTTGTGCAGGATATGTTCCGGCAGGATATGAACTAGCAAGTTGTGTACCCACAAAATGGTTCCCCGCAGGATATGTCTCTTCAGGATATGACCTGACAGGATTCGTCCCCGAAGTATAAGCACTTGCAGGATATGATCTTGCATCATGTGTCTCTGCAGTATATGTCCCTGCAACATATGAACCTGCTGGATAGGTCCCTGCAGGATGTGTCACAGTAGGATATGCTCTCGCAGAATCTGTCCCCGCAGAATATGACATCACAGATTGTAATCCTGAAGGATATGACTTCTCAGGATATGTCCCAGCATGATATGACCTTGAAGGCTGTGCCTCCACAGTATATGACTTCGCTGAATATGTCTCTGTAGGATATGATGACCCAGTAGGACATGTCTCGGTAGGATATGTCCTTCCAGTATCTGTCCCAGCTGGATATGTTCCTGCAGAAGATGTCCCTATGAAATGCATAGAAACAGAAGAAAAGGATTCATGATCATGTGTAATTATCATATATTGTGAAGAGGAACAGAGCAAACACTATAGAGTAATAAGTTGCCAGCTTCTCAAAAATGTAGGTCTCGTGAACATGTAAATGGCACAAAAACAGATTTTTCCACTGAATTTATCATTTAACCCCTTAAAACACAATGGACATCTTTCTCCAAATACCCTGTAAAGCAACTAATACTCACCATATGTAGGAGAAACAACCCTTTCCTCAGATGGCCCTGGAATTACCACTGGAACCTGATCCATTGCAAGCAGCAATTTGCTGATTTCTGCTAGATGTGCTGCATTTTCAGAGAGCCTGTAGTACTCTTTATGGACCTGGGTGTCATGTCCCAATAACTTTGCCACCTGATCCAATTCACTTTCATTCAAGTTTAGTATTTGGCAATGGATAGCAACCTCTTTCCTCACTGTCGCATGGATCAGACTTTCAGGATTCTTTGCATCACACTCATGTGCACACTTCCTCAGACAGTCAAACCCTCTGATGTAGCTTGCTGCATCCAGGCTACGTGCAAAGACATAAGGGTTGTCCTTTGACACACCAACTTTGTCTCTGTTTGCAATAAGGATCTCAAGAGATGAGATCATCCTCTCCGTTAGTAGGACTGGCATTTTCCTACCATTTTTGCCTTCTATTTCCAACCTGGTTAATTTGTCGTCTCCAAGCTCCTGCTCCAGCCTTGAGAGGTTATTGAAAATGTCTGCACTAGCTGGAGCTTTCTTTCTGTTTGTGTATGTTTCCAACAGCATTTTCGCAACTTCCCCTGTCCTTTTTCTGTTGAAGAGAGCTATTTCTGCAAGAAGAGTTTCATTGAGCTTTTTCCAGACAGTGTTGGTGGGGTTCTCCAGCAATTCTTTCTTCGCTGTGTCCTCTGCAACCTTGAGAAACTTCTGAAGTTTGATCAAATCCTCAGTTAGTGAAGACACATCAACTTCATCACATTGAGGGACAGCGCTGAGGGATAGACCGGAAAAACAGTTATTCCAATCGTTTTCAAGAAGTTCAATGAACCTTTTGGCTTGTTCCTCTGCCTCACGGTCCTCTGTCATACGACTCTCCCCAAAAGCTATTTCGGTAGCTCTTTTCAAGGAATAGCCAATCTTTAAAGCAAGAGATGGGGTCTTGTACCTGTCGGAGGCAGGGTCATGACCACTCATTTTCCTGGCAGCATGAACGGCCAATTTGAATTTGGATGGTACACATACTTCATGCAAGTATTGGACATCACAGTCCATCTCATTTACATTAAGTACAAATCTAGCCAATTCCCTCATTTTTGAACCAATGTAAGTAAACTGTGACTTGGCATGACCATGCTTTGCAGATAGTGCATTGCCATATTTACATATGAGGGGATCATTTTTGATGTGGCATGAGATGTCATCTTGATTCATATTGTGTATTATTTCTTCACATCCTCCAGTAGAATAGACAGGCAATGGAGCAAGTTGAGAGGACGCAGCCTGGATCCTCACTCTTTTTCCTCCCCTCGTTTCATCTTGTCCTTTTCTGGCATTACATGAGCTCTCATGCTTCCATAAATCTATTTTGTTAAAAAAAGCTACACAGTGTTGGCAGGGTAGGTAGTCACGCACAGAAGCACCACTGTAAGAGGGTATTTTCTTTGTCACAACTTCATCTCCACATTGAAGAATTTCTAAGTTGTGTTGATCGTTGCCTTTGTTACGGAGTTGGTCAAGCAACAGAGACCTGATTTTGGAGAGTTTTGGGAAGCTGATAGCATGACCAACAGCTGCTTCTTCTGTGTGCATCCTTTCTAAATGTCTTGCAATGTTGTGGTGTGGTTCATTGCAATAAAGGCAGAAATACTTTTTGTCCAATTTTCCCTTATCATCATCATCATCATCATCATCTATCGTACTACATGCGCTGACTGTCATTTTTGTGCTGGAACGTAAGCTTGACCGTGTACCTTTCCGTGGCGCAAATATTTTGCGGCAAGTTTTTTTAGCTTGTGCCGTTTTTGGAGGGTACTGCTCATATTCATCCTCGCATGAGCTTTCTGCATTAGATGGAAGAGGATCTGACCCACTTGGAACATTTGAATCAAGTCTTTGTCGTTCTACCTCATCACCTGAACTGTTTTCGTGAATCTCGTCACCACTCAAACTGCTTTCCTCAGCACCCTTCTTTATGTCACATAAAGCTCTCTCCATGTCACATAAAGTCTTCTCCACATTGCATGAAGTATTATCTTCACCACATGAAGTCTTCTCTTTATTGTGTAGAGAATGTTTCTCTTCCCTGTGTAAATGATTCTCTTCGCATAGAGGAATCTCATCTTTGCAAAGAGAATTCCTTTCGCGGTGAGGATTCCTTTTGCGGTGAGGATTCCCCAGGCTGCGAGGATTCCCTGCTGCACATAAAGGCTTCTCTTCATCACTTAATCTCTTCTCTTCATCACATAAAGTCTTCTTTTCCTCATTTAAAATATCCTCTTCCTCATTTAAACTCTTCTCTTTGCCACTTAAACTCTTCTGTTCAACAGTGTATGCCTGTAAAAGAGCAAGTAAACGTAAGATTCATAACTTATAAAAGGTTAATCTCATGATGCATTTAGTTTCAAATGTATGAAAAGTGGGACGTAAATCAAGCAGCTTCATAGCTGTTGGGAGTTAGTGTTTAACTTGTGGCAAAGAGAAATTAGGTCAACTATACCAACATGCTAGACAAAGCTGGTGTCCCCTGCCCTGTTTCATACGCAGAGAAATCTATAATCGTGAATAGTACTGCTACTTGAAAACATGTACAGTACACATTGTGAGTCATTCAAATGATCGCCTAAGAGCACCTCAACAATGCTCTCAACTTCAATCACAGTCAAGCAAGAATCAATGCAATGGTTACACAGCACCAAACTGCGTGTAGACTGAATTCCTCAATAATAATAAAAAACCACATTTGACCCATTCAAGGAATAGTTTATGGCTTTATTGTATTAAATCAGCGAACTACAACGTTTTGACATTGTAAATATGTCTGATGAATTAAATAATGTGATGTTGGATGAGATGCTGCATGGAGACGAGGAAGGTACAGAAAAGAAAACGCCATGCAACTAGGCTTCTAACCTCATTTTGCCAATTACGGTTTTGAATCCTCAATATATTCAGTATTTTGTGACCTACATGCAATGATGAGCGTTGGGTAGGTGATTTAAAAGTGTTTTCACAAATAGACCCAAATAAGATCCTGGAGTGTTTGGCCGCCTATAAAGATGCAAAACAAACTCTGGTCCAAATGAATTCTGGAACTTGCCCAACAGTTACAGTTGCAGCAGAACGTTTGAGAAATATAATATATATTCAGCAGGCCCTTAAAAACACTGATTGGTCCACACGAATACTATTGAGTCCTTATAAATTGTAATAATAAACAACGCTAAATTGGACAACCGAAACAAACTAATAATGTCACTGGGCAAGTAATATTAGCCTATGTAAACACATTTTGTTAATAGAATACATGCTTATGGCAGTAGTTTTTTGAACTGTGAAGGTTTTGTTCGATTCATATTTAAAATTATTATTGTACACAAAGACAACTGTATGGCAAAAGCTGAAATGTGTTACTGGTATTGTAATGAGTGACTAAGGAAGGTTTTTTATTTTTAGCTTTTCGGCTATTCATTGTCGATAATGAAGATGAGTGAAATGTCAGTACTGCTATGTCCGCAGCAGTTTTACATGCTCTGCGGTGGTGCAAGAATACTATTCTGAAGGCATTACTGTACCTGAGGTAAATGTTGTATCTTATAGCTTCTTGTGAACTTTGACCTCTTGCTCATCATGTTCTGTGTCTGTTAATGAGAAGATAATACCTGTCTGAGACCACTCTAGCTGTCTCCATAGTAACATATGAAAATTATCTGACAACTGTGCACAACAACAAACATTCGATATAATATAATGCTTGGATTTATTCATTGCCAGACAAAGTTGGCACAACAGTTTATTAGGTATGACAATAGGCAAAACTTGTTTTTAAAGCAATGCAATAAACATTACATTTTACAAACTGCATGTTCCTATTCAAGCTTAACACATCTTTACAAAACAATCTGTAGCTCCATTAGGCTAAATTAAACAACAGTAGTTAAAGGGCATAATCTGCTTACCTTTTATTGCTTAGCGGTCCTCAATGGATACAGTCAGCAGGTACTGTAGTCGGATTCTCTCTTTCAATGTCCTGGTATTCAACCTCTGCATGCCATCACTGGCTCTCACGTTATATCCAATATTTAAACTGTTTTATAACTCCATCAGAGTGGCTAAGTTGATCCAGTTGTATCTATGTTTGAACCAGACTGGCTAAATTCATTCTACACAATACATTTAATTAAAGCGGCAATCTGTAACTTAAATTTCCAGTCCTTTGTACTGCGCTTGCTGTCATTTCTGGAATGAAAGTAACATATTGTGGCTTTAATTGAGTAATGAATTATGGTTCTTGGTGCTGACCTATATGCATTAGCTAAACATATGTATCAAAAGCGAATCTGTTGCCGCCCCAAGTTGGTTAACGTAAGTTTTTTGTTGGAAAACCCGAGAACAAAGCTAAAGCTTATGAGGAGAGAACTGTGATGTATGTCGCAACATGGTCCTCATTTGAATGAACTCACAAGTATAACCACACACACACAGGCTACTCTAACAAAAGGTAAAAACATATTTAATTGACTAGTTGTGACTAGTTAGTGATTGTACTGGGACTGAATAAATATGTGGAACAGCTGGGGCTCCCCAAAGACAGGAGCAAAGCAGGGGGGAGAATGCAGGTGAGAGGTACTTTCTTTGGAACACAGAACGTACCTCCTGGTCCAGATTGTAGTCCTCTTTGGAATTGAGTGCAAGTTTCACAGACATGTAATCCCCACTTTTCACTGCATCCCGCAGCTCACCTGAGGGACACACAGATTTCACATCAGTAGTTGTCTACATCCATGTGTGGAAGAGAGAGGTCCATGTACAGCCGATGTTGAGAGACTGCTGGAAAACATGAGAGAGAAAGAGGGTATGCACTTACTGGGAGATAGAGGTGGAGCAGAGAGAATCTCATCCTCTCCATTCAAATGTTTCTGAAAGTCCTCCAGCGTCATCCAGTCCAAGTTGAGGTCCATTCCAAGGTTAAGAGAGGCTTGCCCTTTGTCTGTCAGTCACAAACCACATCCAATAGTAAATTTAGTATTATTTCACATGGCCATTATGAGAGTCTATCCAGAAACAACCATTTGCCCCTTAACACTTGTGTAGATCTGAAAGGATTGGATAGGTGTTAGCAATAATGGTAGGTTTTGTAACAGATGTGTGTGTGTTGACTTTTCTGTGTGTGTCTTTGTGTTTATGTCTGCATGTATGTGTGTTTGTTGTTTCTGTGGCGTACCAGACTTGTCAGCGCTCTCCAAGGGGTCTTGATTGTCGTCACAGGCGATGAAGAGGCGTGGCTCGCTGTCCTCTCTCCTCCTCCTCCTCCTGTCATCCTCTTGGGTCCTCCTCTCCCAACGTTGAGCCTCCTCCCTCCGGTCCTCTCCACCGAACTTTGACTTCTGGGCGGGTTCATCCTCTGCCTCCGCCCTGTCACCAGTCTCCATAGCACCGGGGCTCTGACTGGGCCGAAATGCTGTTAGATAAGGGAAAATAAATAAAAATAAAAAGATGGCATAAAAGAGGTTCCTGTGTGGCTGAGTTTGTAGTTTGAGTTCGATTCCCACGGGGGACTAGTACGATAAAGTATGAAAATGTATGCACTCACTACTGTAAGGTACTCTAAATAAGAGTGTCTGCTAAATTACTAAAATGTCAGTTACATTTTTGTTTATGTCTTGGTTGAGTCAATATGTAGTGGCTGCGTCCACTACATTCATACACAATTCAAAAAAAAAAAGTTTTAACAACAGACCCTTTCAATTCTTCTCACCGTCTGTATGTTTGGACTTATCTGGCTCTGGCTTCCGAGCAGGTGACTCCTTTGTCGGCTTGGTCCTTTTCTCAATTTTCCCTATGAGCTGAAATTTGAACATAAACATTTAAGATTTTACTTGAGGTAGCTTAAGATAGACTTTGAGGGCCCTACCGCTGGCTATATCACCAGCATTTATTTACTAACCCCGTACATTTAGTGCAGAACTGCTTGGCATACCTTAGGTGGTTTAGTGTTCTCTGTGGTGGTGGGCTGGTGGACCATCTGTTTGCGGGGAACACGGTCCTTGGCCTCGCAGTTCAGCAGGAACTTCTCAAACAGGTTAGTGGAGGCGGTCGGCTCCTTATCCCCAACCACTACAACTTTAGACTCCTCCACAGTCTTGCTGGTGCTTGCCCCTGCACCAGAGGAGGAAGAGGAAGAAGAGGATGAGGAAGAGGGAATTTTAGGCGGTGCAGGAGTGGTCTCGTGGCTCTTGCCCTTGGCCTTCTTGTGGACTTGGGCTGGGGCAGGAGTGTCGCTGGAGTCAGAGGTTGGTGTCGGCTCATCCCGGCCCTGGCTCTTGGAGGAAGTGAGGCTCTTCAGTTTTGCGAGGCCGCTTGCGGAGAGCATTGGCGACGAAGTTTCCAGTTTCTTGCCTTTCTTGTCCTGAAGGAAGTCCTTGATGCCCTGCAGCTTCAGTTCTGACTTACCCTTCTTATTCTTGGGCTTGTCATCAGCGCGAGACTTTTCCGTTGTGGTGGTATCATCCGTCTGGGACTCAGATGGCCCCTCGCTAAGCTCCTCTTCCAGGGGGGCGGTGGCCTCATCTTCAGTAGACTCCAGATCACCCCTTCGATCCTTCTTTTTCTTCTTTTTCTTCTTCCCTTCCTCCCCATTCTCTTTTTTCCAGTGCTTCCCTCCATCCTTGGTCTTGTCCTTCCTGTGCTTCTTGGAGGGCACAGGGGCTTCTTCCTCTTCATCGGAGTCAACAAATCTCTTTTTGGAGTCGGACATCTTGGTTCCGCGGCCAGGGGTTGGGGGAGGGGAAAGCTCCTCTTCATCAGACTCCGGTGCCGGACGAGGCCTGAAGTCCTCCTTGCGCTTGTCTTTCTTCTTTTTCCTCTTCTCCTTCAGGGGAGGTGCCTCCTCCTCATCCTCTTCTCTGGGCTTCTTCTTTTTCTTCTTCTTAACATGCAGGTCTGTGGGCTTGTCAATATCACTGTCGCTGTCAGAGTCAGCATCGAACACATCACTCTTCATGGGCAACTTCTACAAAGGAGAGGGGACATTCACATCAGCCATTGAAAGTGATATTGGTTACTCGAAAGGTAGTTCATGTAACAGTCAGTCCTATAAAGCACTTTCCATTCCAGCAATTAGACTCGCCTTTCTTACGATGGCTATGATCATTCTGGATGGGACTTACCATGCATTTCTTAGCATCTTGGTCTTTCGTGACCTTAGCCTCTGCCAGAGCCCTCTTGTAGCCCAGGAGCACCTCCCTGCAATCCTCCAGGTGGGCCTCAGGCTCCCACGTGTCATCGTCAGAGGAGTAGTTCTTCCAGCGAACGCGGTACAGGACCTCCCCCTAAAGACAAGGGCAAATACAAGTGGGTGAGAGCAATATTACCTGTCCAGTTCTTTCACATCATTGCAGAATATGAAGACTGACTGAGTGACTATTGGGCCTACACCTACTCATAGACCGCCTGGGTGTATAAAAAAAACTGACATAGAGTTTGTATTAAGTCTGACACATGCCTAATCAGACCTCTCCATCTGAGACAAACACAAATTCCATTAAGCGACTGTGTCTGGCAATGTGGCAAACAGCCAGTACTCCCAGTACCTCACTTCCCACCCAGGGCACTGAGACACCAAAGACAACCAGTCACAGGGGATAACCGTTCTGACACTAGCTAGGTTTCCATTCAATTGGCGACTTTCATGTGAATATTCTCAAATCTGCATAAAAACAATATATGCATTTTCCCACCAGAGATGTCTCTTTATCAAATGTACTTGTTGTGGATAAAAGGCTGTGTGTGATATCATAAACAACTTTTGAGGTTAAATTCCCAAGTTAAATGAGTTTCCATCTCATTTTCAACTCTACTGATTGTTTTGTCACAAACATGTTGCGTTTTAAAGCAAATGTGCCCACTCTTCTATTGGCATGTGGTTCTAGCCTATAGTTCCCAGATACAGTGTTTGTAGGCTACCCACGTGATGAGATTATTTTGGACAAAAGAGATAATTTCTATTTGTCAAATGACAGCCAAGCATGATCATCATGTCACCAGAATAAGAGCCTAGATATTTATTGGAAAGAATCATCAAGCTCATCATCGTGCACTTTCACCACCCTGTGAAGTTTATTAACTTATTTAATCTGTAGCCTAATAAACTGCATGCTTTCCTGAGTCGTAGTGGGAGGACCACAACATATCACGTGATGCCAAACGTATTTTAATATGATGGTTATTATATTAATATTAGTGCATAAAGGTGGTTCCACTGCCATTTCTCACAAAAAGATCTTAACTTGTCCAGCGTATTTTGTTGTCGACATCTGGTAAGTTTAGACAAATTTCCATAACTCCTGTCGTGACATTCTTTATCCAACATGTCCTTTACTCACATAAAAAGGTTGGCTGAAAACCTGGTTACTTTGACAGTAGATTTAGCTTGTTTGTATCATGTGACTAGAGGACGACCGATTAATCGGAATGGCCGATTAATTAAGGCCGATTTCAAGGTTTCCTAAAAATATGAAATCGGTAATTTTGGACGCAGATTTTTTTTTTTACACCTTTATTTAATCTTTATTTAACAAGGCAAGTCAATTAACAGATTCTTATTTTCAATTACGGACTAGGAATGGTGGGTTAACTGCCTTGTTCAGGGGCAGAATGACAGATTTTTACCTTGTCAGCTCAGGGATTCAATCTTGCAACCTTACGGTTAACTAGTCCAACGCTCTAACCACCTGCCTCACGAGAAGCCCGCCTGTTACGTGAATGAAGACAAGGTAGGTTGCTAGCTAGCATTAAACTTAATCATAATCACTAGTTATAACTTTCACATGGTTGATGATATTACTAGTTTATCCAGCGTGTCCTGCGTTGCATATAATCGATGCAGTGCGCATTCGCAAAAAAGGACTGTCGTTGCGTCAACATGTACCTAACCATAAACATCAATGCCTTTCTTAAAATCAATACACAGAAGTATACATTTTTAAACCTGCATATTTAGCTAAAATAAATCCAGGTTAGCAGGCAATATTAACCAGGTGAAATTGTGTCACTTATCTTGCATTCATTACAAGCAGAGTCGGGGTATATGCAACAGTTTGGGCCGCCTGGCTAATTGCGAACTAATTTGCCAGAATTTTACATAATTATGACATAACATTGAAGGTTGTGGAATGTAACAGGAATATTTAGACTGATAGATGCCACCCGTTAGATAAAATACGGAACGGTTCCGTATTTCACTGAAAGAATAAATGTTTTGTTTGAGATGATAGTTTCCCGGGTTTCGACCATATTAATGACCTAAGGCTCGTATTTCTGTGTTATAATTAAGTCTATGATTGGATAGAGCAGTCTGACTGAGCGATGGTGGGCACCAGCAGGTTCATAAGCATTCATTGAAACAGCACTTTTTTGCATTTTGCCAGCAGCTCTGCTGTTTATGAATTCAAGCCTATCAACTCCCGAGATTAGGCTGGTGTAATGATGTGATGTGAAATGGCTAGCTAGTTAGCGGCGCGCACTAATAGCGTTTCAAACGTCACTCGCTCTGAGACTTGGAGTAGGTGTTCCCCTTGCTCTGCATGGGTAATGCTGGTTCGAGGGTGGCTGTTGTCAATGTGTTCCTGGTTCGAGCCCAGGTAGGAGCGAAGAGAGGGACAGAAGCTATACTGTTACACTGGCAATACTAAAATGCCTATAAGAACATCCAATAGTCAAAGGTATATGAAATACAAACGGTATAGAGAGAAATAGTCCTATAATAACTACAACCTAAAACTTCTTACCTGGGAATATTGAAGACTCATGTTAAAAGGAACCACCAGCTTTCATGTTCTCATGTTCTTCGCAAGGAACTTAAACATTTGCTTTCTTACATGGCACATATTGCACTTTTACTTTCTTCTCCAACACTTTGTTTTTGCATTATTTAAACCAAACTGAACATGTTTGATTATTTATTTGAGGCTAAATTGATTTTATGTATTATATTAAGTTAAAATAAGTGTTCATTCAGTATTGTTGTAATTGTCAGTATTACAAATAAATGTTAAAAATCATCTGATAGAGCGTCTGCTAAATGACTTAAATGTAAATGTTAATCGGTATCTGTTTTTTGTGTCCTCCAATTATCTGTATCAGAGTTGAAAAATCATAATCGGTCGACCTCTACATGTGACTAATGTGTTCTGGTTCAAATGAGGTACGCGTGTGACTGCAGCACAGTGCATGGCTGGTCGTGATTGTAAACAAAGAGTCAGGTTTCTCTCCACCCAGAGGCTTTGTTTTCCTTTCACCCGCCCTCATACTCTCAGCTCAAATGCAATTTAGATAAGAGGAACTGGCTGTGCAAGTGACTTCTCCACACACACCCCTCCTCCTCATCCAATATTGCCCTCCCCCCTTCTTCCGGAACTCTGGAGGTTTGGCGGGGCTGGGTGTTTCACTCTGAATCACTGTTGAGCCACAATCACAAGCCTCAGAAAATCCTCTTTTTCTCCCTTTCACCTAACATTCGCTCCATCTCACACAGATCAGACCTACACAAACACATTCTCTCCCTTTACTTATATACACACAGATTCTTGCTTGCACTTTAATAGAAGAGCCTACTGCTTAATCCCTGTGACACATGGCCCATGTTGTGTGGCAACTCAGCAGCTCTCCTCTATAGTGCAGTACAGTGATATCACCAGACTGAAATGTGGTAGCCAGGTACCTTTGCCAAACTCTGCCGCCCCCCCCCCACACCAAAGTGTGAACTTACCCTCATACATAAAATAAAAAAGCATTGGATTGGTGTAAGAAAAATGGTTTACTGTTTTCTCTAATTAGCATACCAGGTAAGTCAGTTGTTCCATGTCAACAAACTAATGTGTATGTAAACTGCCATCTTGTCCATTTTAAATCTTCTCTCCATCAATGAGAGAAGATTTGAAATAGACAAGATGGCGGTATACACATTGTTGGATTACTTCATGGTGCATTTTCTAAATTCCAACGTTCCGACCTGCAACTAGCCATGGAAGTGTAGAAGACAGCGGTGGTTTCCAAGTCGGGAATTGTTTAAGTATTGCCAATTAGAGACTGGTCGAAAATGTCCTGCATGCCCTTAACACTAACTGTTAACGTTACCTAAGTATCAACGTTTATCCGCCAAACTGTAACAGCTAGTAATATCTTAATAGCTCTGATCTGTACCATCTTATTAGGTACCGTGGACGATTTGCTTAATATCTAATACGTCCAGTTATTTAGCTAGCTAACTTACACAAAACATGTCTAGACTATTAGCTAGTTTGCTAACGTTAGCACTTTCCTAACCAACTAGCATAGCAAATTAACTAGCACATGTAGCTAGCTCATTAAAGACAATTACGAATTTGGTTGTGCAAGGCTTAGTACAGAGGGTTTGTTGTATTTGGCAAGTCTGCACAAGTGGGGATGGCTGAAGTCCAGAAACGCGAAAGAATAACATCAGTCTGTCCGACCTTGGCCTAGCGCAAGGAGAGGGCGTCGTATGGGCAAAGTTGTGCAGCCATTTCAATTTCCTTTCGGTTGGCTAACTGCATGGACATTTTAGCATTTCTAGCTAGCTATGTTGTCTATTTACAGTTTAAATAAATGAATCACGGTTCCCAGTGTTTAAACAGTCTCATTGTTGTCACATTGTGTAGCTAGATAAAGCTACCGTTCAGCTAGATGGCTAACAACCAAAACTGCCTAGCAGTAACGTTAGCTAGCTAGTTTCGTTACCTCCTCCGTTCGCATGTCAATAATCCTCTCCACTTCGTACACATCTTCAACCTCGTCTTCGCTGTCTCCAGCCTCTGGCTTTTCCGCCATTTTATCGTTAGTTATAAATAATTATTCGTTACTTTTCTTATTATGCCTTAGCCGGTATTACAGCCAAGACCGGAGCTAGCTACAGTACAAGATGTCTATTTTTTTATTTACTTCGCTTGCCACAGTGACTTTCTGCTACTAGCTAGCTGGTTAACATTACAGAGGGGGAGCTGATAGACTAGGTGAGCTGTCTGAGTAGGCGGGGAAAACTAACAGTGCATTTTCACCAGACGTGGCGTCAGCAGGAGAAGGTCCGCCCCCATTCATTCTTGATGGCATAAGAAGAAATGTACAGGTTATTGTGGGAAATGAGCGGCGAGAACCCTGCTAGCAGAGCGGGAGAAAAAGTTGAACAGTAACTAAGTTTGGTGAAACATCTTTGATATGTTGTAATGGCCAGGTATATTTTCTCATTAACGTGGTATTTACACGGAACAAAAAAACAAAAATAAACGCAATATGTAAAGTGTTGGTCCCACGTTTCATGAGCTGAAATAAAAGATCACAGAAATGTCATACACACAATAAAGCTTACTTCTCTAAAATGTTCTGCACATAATTGTTTACATCCCTGTTAGTGAGCATTTCTCCTTTGCTAAATAATCCATCCACCTGACAGGTGTGGCATTTCAAGAAGCTTATTAAACAGCATGATCATTACACAGGGGCACCTTGTGCTGGGGACAATGAAAGGCTACTAAAATGTGCAGTTTTGTCACAACACAATGCCACAGATGTCTCAAGTTTTGAGGGAGCATGCAATTTGCAATGCTTACTGCAGGTATATCTCTCGGGTCACCCCCAAAACCAATTCTTTCTTTGGCCGCCTCTCCTTCCAGTTCTCTGCTGCCAATGACTGGAACGAACTACAAAAATCTCTGAAACTGGAAACACTTATCTCCCTCACTAGCTTTAAGCACCAACTGTCAGAGCAGCTCACAGATTACTGCACCTGTACATAGCCCACCCATAATTTAGCCCAAACAACTACCTCTTTCCCTACTGTATTTATTTAATTTATTTATTTATTTTGCTCCTTTGCACCCCATTATTTTTATTTCTACTTTGCACATTCTTCTACTGCAAATCTACCATTCCAGTGTTTTACTTGCTATATTGTATTTACTTTGCCACCATGGCCTTTTTTTGCCGTTACCTCCCTTATCTCACCTCATTTGTTTACATCGTATATAGACCTGTTTATACTGTATTATTGACTGTATGTTTGTTTTACTCCATGTGTAACTCTGTGTCGTTGTATGTGTCAAACTGCTTTGCTTTATCTTGGCCAGGTCGCAATTGTAAATGAGAACTTGTTCTCAACTTGCCTACCTGGTTAAATAAAGGTAAAATAAAAAAATTAAAAGGTATGTCCACCAGACCTGTTGCCTGAGAATTTAATGTTCATTTCTGTACCATAAGTCGCCGCCAACGTTGTTTTAGAGAATTTGGCAGTACGTCCAACCGGCCTCACAACTGTAGACCACATGTAACCACACCAGCCCAGGACTTCCGCATCCAGCTTCTTAACCTGCGGGAATATCTGAGACCAGAACCCGGACAGCCGATGAAACTGTGGGTTTACACAACCAAAGACTTTCTGCAGAAACCGTCTCAGGGAAGTTATTTTATTTAATTCAATTTTTTGTTACTTTTACCCACCCCCCAATTTCATGGTATCTCAATTGGTTACTCAATTAGTTACAGTCTTGTCTCGTCCCTGCAACTCTCATACAGACTCGGGAGAGGTGAAGATCGAGAGCCGTGCGTCCTCTGAAACTCAACCCAACCAAGCTGCACTGCTTTTTGTCACAATGCCCACTTAACCCGGAAGCCAGCCGCGCCAATGTGTTTCGGAGGAAACACTGCACCTGGCGACCGTGTCAGCGTGCACTGTGCCCGGCCCGGCACAGGAGTCGCTAATGCGCGATGGGACAAGGACATCCCTGCAGGCCAAACCCTCACCTAACCCGGAAGACGCTGGGCCAATTGTGCGCCGCCCCATGGGTCACCCGGTCGCGGCCGGCTGCAACGAAGCCTGAACTCTAACCCAGAATCTCTAGTGGGACAGCTAGCAGGGAGGCCTCAGGGAAGTTAATCTGCGTGCTCATCGTCCTTACCAGGGTTTTGACCTGACTGCAGTTTGGCATAGTAACCAACTTCAGTGAGCTAATGCTCATCTTCGATGGCCACTGGTACGCTGGAGAATTGTGCTCTTCAAATCAAGCTTTATTTCTCACATGCGCCGAATACAACAAGTGTAGACCTTACCGTGAAATGCTTACTTACAATCCCTTAACCAACAGTGCAATTCATGATGAGTTGTTCAGCAGTCTTATGGCTTGGGGGTAGAAGCTGTTAAGGAGCCTTTTGGTCCGAGACATGGCGCACCGGTACTGCTTGCCGTGCGGTAGCAGAGAAAACAGTCTATGGCTTGGGTGACTGGAATCTCTGACAATTTTTTAGGCTTTCCTCTGACACCGCCTATTATATAGGATGCACCATGCCAAATCTCCTCCTGAGGGGGAAAAGGTGTTGTCGTTCCCTCTTCGCAACTGTCTTGGTGTGTTTGGACTATGATAGTTCGTTGGTGATGTGGACACCAAGGAACTTGAAACTCTCGACCCGCTCCACTACAGCCCAGGTGATGTTAACGGGGGCCTGTTCGGCCCACCTTTTCCTGTAGTCCACGATGAGCTCCTTTGTCTTGCTCATATTGAGGGAGAGGTTGTTGTCCTGGCACCACACTGCCAGGTCTCTGAACTCCTCCCTATAGACTGTCTCATCGTTGTCGGTGATCAAGCTGTTGTATCATCAGCAAACTTAATGATGGTGTTGGAGTGGTGCCTGGTCACGCAGTCGTGGGTGAACAGGGAGTAAAGGATGGGACTAAGCAAGCACCCCTGAGGGGCCCCGGTATTGAGGATCAGTGTGGCAGATGTGTTGTTGCCTACCCTTACCACCTGGGGGCGGCCCGTCAGGAAGTCCAGGATCCAGTTGCAGAGGGAGGTGTTTAGCCCCAGGATCCTTAGCTTAGTGATGAGCTTTGTGGGCGTTTTGAACGCTGAGCTGTAGTCAATGAACACAATTCTCACATGGGAAAGGGCAGTGTGGAGTGCGATTGAGATATTGTCATTTGTGGATCTGTTGGGGCGGTATGCGTATTGGAGTGGGTCTAGGGTTTCCGGGATGATGGTGTTGATGTGAGCCATGACCAACCTTTCAAAGTAGTGCTACAGGGTGGTAGTCATTTAGGCAGGTTACCTTCACATTCTTGGGCACAGGGACTAGGCTTACATCAAAATAACAAACTAATATGAAGTTAGTTAGTTAGCTGATGATATTTCACTTAGCTTTACAGTATGTAAAGTTGGCTAGCTAGCTAACTAGCAACTCATTAGCATACTCACAGTGGCCTGCTTTAGCTAGCGGGCAATCTTTGGGGCGAAGGGTTGTCCAGTGGGCCGTAATGATCAGCCAGTCATATAAAATATTTTTCTTCCAGAAGAAATCCTTTTACTTTAGAATACAACATCCTCATCAAATCAATTGATCATAATACATATGACCATAATAACCTAGGCCTATAGCTGCTGTCTGCTATCACAGAGTTTTTAAAGACCTTGTCACGTTCTGACCATCGTTCGTATGTGTTTTCCTTGTTTTAGTGTTGGTCAGGACGTGAGCTGGGTCGGCATTCTATGTTGTGTGTCTGGTTTGTCTATTTCTATGTTTGGCCTGATATGGTTCTCAATCAGAGGCAGGTGTTAGTCATTGTCTCTGATTGGGACCCATATTTAGGTAGCCTGTTTTGTGGTGGGTTTTGTGGGTGATTGTTCCTGTCTCTGTGTTAGTTTGCACCAGATAGGCTCAGTCACTTTGGTTTTTCTTTTTTACTTGTTTTGGAAGAGAAGAGAACGTGAGCCGGGTGCGCCATTCTCCTTGCGGAGATGGTGCAAAATCCATCAACACGGTCGGTCCCTGGGATTGGGCTGGCTAACACGATTCGGTTTGCTTGGAAGGAAAAGGAGTTGGAACCTTTAGGACGGGAAACTTTTGGAAGGACAATCTTTGATGGGGATTCTAATGCTGACGGTGAAGGACGTGTTTTGCTTCCAAGGCAACTCGTTGGAGGGAGCATACGACGTGGCACTAAATACAGAGGAGAAACACGATGATATCCTGAGAAGGGCAAGAGCAGTGGGAGGTGAGAGGCCGATGAGCCACTATGAAATAACAAGCCTGGCGAGGAACAACTTTAGGGTTGTAACTGTCAACATTTACAACCCATGCGTTAAGGACGAAGAGGTGAGGGCCTTTCTGGGGAGATGCATGGATAACATCTCCTCAGCAAGGCACCTCAAAGACTCCCTTGGGTTTTGGAATGGGAGGAGAGGCTTCCAGGCCCTCCTCAGGGAGGACCCAAAGGGACATGGTGGCTACCTCCATCCTCCTGCTATGTTCTCCCTAGGGGCTGACAGGGGGACGTTGTTTTATGCACGTCAGCCCCCATTTTGCAGGTGCTGTATTGCCTATGGCCACATCTTCGCCTCGTGCAGCACAAGAAAATGCAGATTTTGTGGATCTGGGGAGCACGAGGCGAAGGATTGTGACAAGCCTAAGGCGTGCCACGGGTGTGGCTCGTCAGCACACCTGTGGCGAGGGTGCCCGGCTCGTCAGAGGTCATACGCGTCTGCGGCTGGGGGGGAGCAGGAGCGGGAGATGGGGGAAGAAGAGGAGGGGAAGGAAGCACGCCTCATGACCAGAGTACAGGTCCAGAGGGGAAGGCCGCAAGGAAGGAGGAGGAGCAAGAAGCGACGGATGGAAGAGAGAAGGAAACGGAAGGCACGGGAGTAGGAGAACCAGGAAAAGCGGTGGAAGAAGGCAAGCGAGTGGAGGAGCATGAGAGAGAAGAAAGCGAGGGGGGGGTGATGGAGAAGGAGATGGTGGAAGAGCAAGTGGAGTGGGGGGAAAGTGCCCTGGTGGAAGAGATGACGGGTATGGTGGAGGAGCTGGCGGGGGGGGAGGGTGGTATCTCTCCACTGCCGCCATCACCAAAGAAGAGAGTGAAGAGGAGGGTGCGATTGGCCGACAGTGAGAGAGAGGGGATGGCCAAGAGAGCGATGGGGGTGGGAGAAACCTCTGGGTTGCTGCTGGTTTCCCCAGGCCCTCAACTTCTGTTGGGTGGGGACACACCTAACAAGATCCAGGACTGGGTACAGGAGGAGTTGGGGAGTTTTTTGTTTGGGGACTCAGCCTCCCCCATTTTTTTCCAAACCAGCTGCAGCGCTGGGGAGGGGGAGGAGTGTGGAAGTAGACCCAGGGTGCAGGGCACCCCGGAGCCAAACACTATTCCTGCGTCCTGGGTTGGCGAGATGGAGGAAGAGACGTCGGGAGTACGGATGGTGTTATCACCGGTAGATATGGAGCAGGGGAGCATCGGGTGAGTCTCCTGTTTTAGTTTTTTTCTGTCTGGGTTTAGTATTTGAGTGTATTACATGTTTTTATTTTATTCTTTCATGGGGTCTAATTTTACTTTTGTTAGTTTAAATGTAAGGAGTTTAAGGGATTTTGTTAAGAGGAGGGCGGTTTTTAGTTATTTGGAGGGTGTGGGGTTTGATTTTTGTTTTTTTTACAGGAGGTTCACCTGAGGGATGGAGGGGATGTTAGTAGGTTTAAGAGGGAGTGGGACAAGGAGGAGTCGGTTTGGGGTATTGGGGGGGTGCACTCATCGGGGGTAGGGATTTTGTGTGGGCACAGGGAGGTAAAAGTGGAGGGTTCTTTTGTGGTGATGCAGGGGAGGGTTATAGGGGTGGATGTTACTATAAGGGATTGTAAATTTAGATTAGTGGTGGTGTATGGGCCACAGGTGGTGGCAGACAGGAGGGAGATGGTGGACTGTCTGGTGCCCCTGTGTGTCACAAATAGGAAATTAGTGATATGGGGGGATTTTAATACAGATTTAGGAAGAGGGGGGATAGCAGTGCAGGCGCCATCACCGGGCTAATGGCTTGCCATGGTCTGGTTGATGGTGGCCTGCACACTACTCCGAAAATGGCCGGTCCTACATGGCGCAACTCCAGGGGGGTTGACTATATTTTTGTACCCAGGTCTTTGGGTAAGTTGTCTGGGCGGCTGTTGCCTGTTTTCTTGTCGGATCACGACGGGGTGCTCCTGCAGGTGGGGTCGCCAGTCTGCCTCTTTGGTAGGGGGTACTGGAAGTTAGATCGGTATGTGCTGGAGGAACAGGCTTTTGTTGACGGTTTCTTTAGGAGGCTTGAAGGCCTCCGGTCCATGTGCGAGGGGGTGTTAGAGTGGTGGGAATTAGTTAAGGTGAGGATTAGGACATTTATAATAGGGTATTGCAAGAGGAAAAAAAGGGAGGAGAGGAGGGAGGTGGATCGTATCCAAAGGTTAATTGAACTCGAGTGTGAGGCAGGCAACCTCGGCGGGTCGTTTGCGGGTCGTTTGACTGGGAGAGATCCGCAACCCTAGAGGCGCAGCTCAGGGAGTTGCAGGAGCGGAAGGCTCGAGCTTTCCTAGAGCGTGTGCATAGTGGCTTTCTAGAACACAATGAGACTTGTTCTGTTATGTTCTTTAAGTCGGTTAGGGCCAGACAGAGTAGGAAGGTAATGCATGGCGTTAGGGAAGAAAATGGTAGTATAGTTAGAGAACCAGAGGATATGGTCAGGGTGACAACTGGTCATTTCCAAGGTTTATTTAAGGAAAGGGAAATAGATGTAGAGCAGGGAAATGTGTTTTTAGAACACTTGTCCAGGCGGTTGCCGGAGGACATTAGAGAAGTGATGGAGGCCCAGATCTCACTAGAAGAGGTTGAGAGCGCTCTTAGGAGGATGGGAAAAGGGAAGGTGCCTGGGATGGATGGGCTGCTGGCTGAGTTTTATCTCAAGTTTTGGGGTATACTTGGACCAGTGGTCCTCGAAGTCTTGAAGGCCATCCTTGACACGGGGGTCCCGGGGGGGGGATCAATGGCTGTTGGTGTGCTGTCACTTTTATATAAGAAGGGGGAAGTAACAGACCTTGGCAACTGGCGGCCGTTGACCATGCTGTGTGTAGATTACAAGCTACTTGCAAAGGTTTTAGCAGACCGGTTGCGCACAGCCCTTCCCTACGTCGTCCATGAGGATCAGACTTGCGGGGTAGAGGGCCGCTCTATTAGATGGAACCTACAATTAATCAGGGACTCCATCGCTTGGGTTAAAGATAGAGGACTGCCTTTAATAGTAGCAGCGCTAGATCAGGCGAAAGCCTTTGATCGCGTGAATAGATCCTTTTTATTCAGAGTGTTAGGTCGATTAGGATTTGGGGAGAAGTTCATAGGATGGATTTGTACATTATATGTCGGAGCGGGGTGCCGAGTTAGTGTAAATAGTCACTTGGGTGATGTTTTTGACCTCTCGTCTGGGGTCAGGCAGGGGTGTCCACTCTCGGCTCTCCTCTTCGTTCTGTACATGGAGCCTCTGGGGGCTGCCATTAGGGCAGACACAGGGGTGGAAGGCTTGTTGATCCCTGGAAGTGGTGGGCTGCGTGTTAAGATGACGCAGTACGCCGACGACACTTCCTTGCTGCTGTGCAAGGACTCGTGCCTGACAAGGTCCCTTGCCATCTTTGGGGATTTCACCCGAGCGTCGGGAGCGGTTCTGAACCATGCAAAGTCTTCCGTCAAGTTTTTCGGAAGATGGCGTGGTAGAACGGATGTGCCCGGCGACGCTAAACTGGAACATGCGTATCGCAGTGGTACAGAGGAAGCTAGCAATGTGGAAGGCTAGGTATCTGTCTTTTATGGGCAAAGTCCTGGTCCTAAAGGTGGATGTGTTGCCGTCTCTTGTATTTGGCGTACATCTACCCATTGCCGGCTTGTCTGAGGAGGCCTCTAGTGAGGCTTGTGTTTCAGTTCATGTGGAGTGGCAGGTGCGAGTGGGTCGCCAGGGCACGCATGCTCTGTCCCATCGGGGAGGGAGGTAGGGGGGTACCACATTTCCCCCTCAAGCTGGACGCAATTTTTGTTTCTTTCTTGTTAACGGAGCTTGCCGTAATGGTGTGGTCTAACACGGGTCCTCCGGCGGAACAGCTGCCGTGGCACTTTGGTCATGCGGCCAAGTGAGGTTGAAGTTGCCCAAGATCACAGGCACCTGTACGAGGAGGTCAGAAAGGCAGGGAGTCCGGCGCCTGTAGTGGGCATCTCGGAAGTGGTCTGGGAGGGAGTGCAGGCGCGGGGTCTGGACAACAGGCTCAAGGACCTGAATTGGTTGAGCCTCCATAAGTGCTTGCCGGTACGTTCCATCATGTACCGGTATAGTTTGGTGCAATCCCCCACCTGTCCAAGATCCTCTTGTGGCAGGGGGAGACTGTGCGCCATGTCTTTTGGGACTGTGCCTTTGCCGAAGTAGTATTGGCTAGGGCACGGGTGCTGTTACGTTTGGTAAGGGGGGATTTTGTATTGACGTGGGCCAGGTTAGAGAGAGGTGTAGGGAGAGCGAGAGGGACGGATAGGAACAGGTTTCTGCTCTGGCTTCTCATGAGTCTCTTTAAACGGGGGCTGTGGGAAGCCAGGCAGAACATGGTGAAGACAGGGAGAGATTGGGGGGTGGAAGGGATAGTGAGGAGGGTGGAAGGAGATTTGAGGGGGAGGATGAAGAGGGAGGAGAGGAAGTGGGGGCAGCATGCTGCTCGGGAGAGGTGGAAGGGGGGTTTAGGGCTGGGTGTCATTTAGATTTGTAAGGGGATAGATTAGGGACGGGGAGATAGGGAAAGGTAGTTTGTAGGGTGACGGGGAGGGAAGATGCTAAAGTTAAATTAAAATACCATTATTGGAGTATGTATGAAAATTATGAGTTGTAAAGAATGAATGGTATTGAAGGTAATAAATAATTTTTTATTTAAAAAAAAAATAGGGCTGTTTAGGTTTTCGCACGTTTATTGTTTTTGTTAGTTTATTCATGTATAGTGTCTTTATAAATTAAACATGAATAACCACCACGCTGCATTTTGGTCCGCCTCTCTTTCACCAGAAGAAAACCCTTACAGACCTAATGTATTCTCATGGTCAAATATTACAGTAAGGGTCAGATAACTGGTAAGGGTCAGAGACCTGACAGTGTGGTGCCAGGACAACAACCTCTCCCTCAATGTGAGCAAGACAAAGGAGCTGATCGTGGACTACAGGAAAAGGCTGGCCGAACAGGGCCCCATTGACATAGACAGGGCTGTAGTGGAGCGGGTCGAGAGTTTCAAGTTCCTTGGTATCCACATCACCAACGAACTATCATGGTCCAAACACACCAAGATAGTTGTGAAGAGGGCACGACAACACCTTTTCCCCCTCAGGAGACTGAAAAGATTTGGCATGGGTCCCCAGATCCTCAAAAGGTTCTAAAGCTGCACCATCGATAGCATCCTGACCGGTTGCATCACTGCCTGGTATGGCAACCGCTTGGCATCTGACCTTAAGGCGCTACAGAGGGTAGTGCAAACGGCCCAGTACATTACTGGGGCCAAGCTTCCTGCCATCCAGGACCTATATAATAGGCGGTGTCAGAGGAAAGCCCATAAAATTGTCAGAGATTCCAGTCACCCAAGTTATAGACTGTTTTCTCTGCTACCACATGGCAAGCGGTACCGGAGCGCCAAGTCTAGGACCAAAAGGCTCCTCAACATCTTCTACCCCCAAGCCATAAGGATGCTGAACAATTCATTAAATCGTCACCGGACAATTTACATTGACCCCCCTTTTGTACACTGCTGCTACTCACTGTTTGTTTGTTACCTCTGCATAGTCACTTCACCCCCACCTACATGTACAGATTACCTCAACTAGCCTTTACCCCCGCACACTGACTCGGTACCGGTGCCCGCTGTATATAGCCTCTTCATGTTATTCTTATGGTGTTACTTTTTATTATTACTTTTTATTTTAGTCTACTTGGTAAATATTTTCTTCTTCTTGAACTGCACTGTTGGTTAAGGGCTTGTAAGTATGCATTTCACGGTAAGGTCTACACTTGTTGTATTCAGCGCATGTGACAAATAAAGTTGGATTTGATTTGATATTACAGTAATGTTATTCACTATTGAATCCACTAGGTGGCATAACCAATCTTTCGTTTCATGTACCCTGCACCTAAACATTTGTAGGATGTGTGCACATTGCCTGGAACTGGGGGAGAATCTCAATTGCATACTTCACACCTCCTCGCTTCCTTCCCAAAACCCATTGGATGAGAAAGCCAGAGGTCCCTCCCCTCTGACCTTCTCTTCCTCCAATGGGTTTTGTGCAGTGGAGGCTGCTGAGGGGAGGACGGCTCATAATAATATCTTTCCCAAATGATAAAACCCCTAGGTGGTATATAGCTACAACTGGAAGGTTAAGACAACTTTTCATTGCAGCTTAGTAGAACTTACACAGCAGGTTAGGAGAATTCACGTACCAGGTTAGGATAATTATGGTTATGGTGAGGGTAGGGAGCAACACATCTGCCACACTGATCCTTAACCCTGGAGCCCCCCAGGGGTGCGTGCTCAGTTCCCTCCTGTACTCCCTGTTCACCCATGACTGCATGCCCAGGCACGACTCCAACACCATCATTAAGTTTGCAGACAACACAACAGTGGTAGGCCTGATCACCGACAACGACGAGACAGCCTATAGGGAGGACGTCAGAGACCTGGCCGGGTGGTGCCAGAATAACAACCTATCCCTCAACGTAACCAAGACTAAGGAGATGATTGTGGACTACAGGAAAAGGAGGACCGAGCACACCCCCATTCTCATCGAAGGGGCTGTAGTGGAGCAGGTTGAGAGCTTCAAGTTCCTTGGTGTCCACATCACCAACAAACTATCATGGTTCAAACACACCAGCATTTCATTGTAAGGCCTACCTGTTGTATTTGGCGCACGTGACAAATAAACTTTGATTTGATTTGATTTCCCAAAAAGGGTTTGGGTTAGCTAAAATGCTCCCCTAACCTGCAACTTCAACATGGGGAAGATCTCAATTGCATACTCCTCACATCCTCTATTCCCCTTCCCTTCTCAAAACTCATTGGAGGAGAAGGTCAGAGGGGCGGGACCTCTGGCTTTCTCATCCAATGAGTTTTGCGAAGGAGACGAAGTGCGAGGAGAGGACGCAAAGAGTATGCAATTGAGATTTTCCTTTGGTCTTTTTTTATGCTGCATTCACATGCTCATCTTAGCTTCCTATTTCCTAGTGATGTCGGAAATACAACTTAATTTTGTTCATGTGCTTTTAGGTCAGACCAATTCTTCAACCAATAAGATTTTAGCTAGCTAAATAAGCTAAAGTTAGCTAACTTGCTTAAAATGTACAATATATGTTCAAACAAGCTACATTAGCCAAACAATATTGTAGTTGTCCAAAACGGATTTGTTGTCATCTTTTGGTTGAAAAGGTAAAAGGTCAGTGGTGAAACGTCACAACTCGACAACACGGGCAACAACATTTTCTCAGAGTTTCCACTTGTAATTCCAACTTGGAGGGTCTTTCAAGTGAAATTTCCCACTGAACTTCCGATAACTCCGATAGCCCGTGAGCGCAGCATTACACACCCCATGATGTGTTTATGGGTCCACACTGCCTTCACGAGCCACTGATAATAACACCTGCATCTTAATTATACTGGCCAACAGACTAGGCCTACCAGACCTAAATTTGCCCTTTACATTTCTATTCTTTATGAATATACGGTCATACTTTTTAAAAGCCATAGGCCTTTTTAATGGCAGATTATTTGCCAGTACCAATGGTACCAGCAGTCAGTAGCAGGTTTACACAACATCCTCACCCTCTATCATTCATCTCACCAGTCAGGCTGGTGCAGGTCATCTACAGGTCACCTATAAGTCACCCATAACTGGTCTCAGCTGGACTGAAATGTCAGAAGCAAAACAACAACCTGTTTAATAAAGTGAATTATACCAATTGTAGGAAATCACTCAGGAAGTTTGTTACGTGTTCTCAAACATTCAAGATTATCATCAGGACACTGAACCAACACACAGATCACAATCAAAGGATGTTATGATCGGATGGCCAGTGGGCTATGGACTCTGAGCATTGTGAGTAACAACAGGTAATTTCAATTTCATCCCCCTGAAAAGAGAGAACAAATATTATGGCTGAACTCAAATGTGCTAGTTGATAAAATATCTGTATTTATGGGAAAGATGTTAAAAAAGGGTATTTTGTTCTTAAATGATAATGTAATGGTAGAGTTATGTCCTTCATGGAGTTATCAGAATTGTACGGGAAGGTCTGCTCAATGAAAGAGTACAACCAATTGATTACAGCATTGCCCCAAAAATGGAGGAGGTGGGTGGCAGCGGGAGGAGGTAGGGAACTGGTCTGTCCGCCCAATATAAAGGATCAAAACTGGTGGTGGAATAAAAATAGCATAAATAAGAAAGTATACCAGTTTCATTTGAGGACCAGTGTGTTGAAAACTGTGCCATACAGATTGCAAAATAATTGGGAAGAGATTTTTAATGTACCGATTCCATGGTATGAGCTGATATATAAAACAAGCAAGATTCAAGATTTCGTGCTTTTCAGTTAAAATTATTATATAGAATTCTTGCCACCAACAAAATTTTGAATATTTGGGGCATAAAATCATCGAAACTCTGCAGATTTTGTTGTGAGGATACCGAATCAATAGACAATTTATTTTGGTATTGCCCTCAGGTAGCCTGTTTCTGGTCTCAGGCTCAGGAATGGCTGAAAATGCATAGCATTGATCTAAAATTGACCCTAGAAATAGTACTGTTAGGAGATGGAGAGACCCGGTCAGTCAATTACTAATAATAATATACTCTTAGTAAAAGTATTTATCTTCGACACGCAATCTGTAGATTCTATTCGATTAGATAGATTGAAATTGTACGTTAAACATCATAGCATAGTTGAAAGATCTGTGTTGCGTTTAAACACGAAGTGGGTGGCCAGCAGAGATAGATGGGATGGTCTGAGGGAAGCTGAGGGTTGGTATGGGGAATTGGAGACAAGTGGGAGTGGAGTTGTTGTGTGAGAGAGAGAATCATGGTCAAAAGATAAAGGGAAAAAAAGTCTAAATAAAACATAATAAAAGTACATTTGAATGTCACTAAGTGGCAGTGTTTTTACAACTAATGCCGGTTCGCCTGAGGCTGTTGCCGTGCAGGTGTTTGTACACATGCATATACACACACTCTCATTCAAATAAACACATACAAGAACACACACATACATGTAATAGTGTCAGACATGCACACAAACATATACAGTTGGCATTGCCGTTATGATTTCAGTTGTCCTTGATGTCCTTTGTTTAATTTTTTTTTTTTTTCATTGTTCGTTGCTGCTTTCTTCTGCCTTTTCCTTTTTTCTCTTTAGTTCATTATCTTGGTTGTTGGTGCATTGAGGGGTTCTTTGGGGTGGGGAATGGAATTCATTGTATTTATATTTTTTAATTCCCATAAGGATGGGGGGATGTGGGAGGGTCTCGAATGGTTGAGGGACAGCTATTGGGGAACTGTGGGGGAATCTTGGAGGGTTCGGGATTCACGAGATTGTGATCATGAAAAAGGAAACTATGACATATATTTTATATCACTATCATGCACACGCACCCTCACACATAAGGATGGCTCTGTTGCAGAAAGACTGATACATGTTTGATAGTAGTAGTAGACACCCTCACACATAAGGATGGCTCTGTTGCGGAGAGACTGATACATGTTTGATAGTAGTAGTAGACACCCTCACACATAAGGATGGCTCTGTTGCAGAAAGACTGATACATGTTTGATAGTAGTAGTAGACACCCTCACACATAAGGATGGCTCTGTTGCGGAGAGACTGATACATGTTTGATAGTAGTAGTAGACACCCTCACACATAAGGATGGCTCTGTTGCGGAAAGACTGATACATGTTTGATAGTAGTAGTAGACACCCTCACACATAAGGATGGCTCTGTTGCGGAGAGACTGATACATGTTTGATAGTAGTAGTAGACACCCTCACACATAAGGATGGCTCTGTTGCGGAGAGACTGATACATGTTTGATAGTAGTAGTAGACACCCTCACACATAAGGATGGCTCTGTTGATACGGAGAGACTGATACATGTTTGATAGTAGTAGTAGACACCCTCACACATAAGGATGGCTCTGTTGCGGAGAGACTGATACATGTTTGATAGTAGTAGTAGACACCCTCACACATAAGGATGGCTCTGTTGCGGAGAGACTGATACATGTTTGATAGTAGTAGTAGACACCCTCACACATAAGGATGGCTCTGTTGCGGAGAGACTGATACATGTTTGATAGTGTCTTGATGGTGTATTGTTTGTCCTTCATGTTCTAATACGTTAATGTTACCTCTTCCTTGTGTTTCTTTGTAATACATTTTTTTTAAATGTTTTTTTTAAACAACAGGTAAGTTATCATTTGGTTGGGCAGGTATGGTTACAGTGCAATTGTCTTCTGTTTACACTGGTCATTAGGCTTTGACACTTCCTCATACACTATGCTAAAAGTTGTTGACCCTAACCAGAGGTATAGGATCAGGTTAATTAAACATTAAATGTTAGAAAAAATACCTGACCCTATATAATATCAGTGGTTTCGAGCAAATGCCAAACTCTCAGGCTATACTCCACTTGGAGGTGCAGAAGACCCAGGCTGCCACTTCCTCATACCAGCAGTACTCTCCCTCTAGATGGATTTGAAAAAGCTGATCTGCAAATTATCTATATATTGTACAATGGAAAAGTCCACAATATGGCTGTAGAAGAAAGGGGCAAGTGACTTTGTGTTTTTTTAAACACATATTCCCATGTTTCTTCTTCCTCTAAATCTAAAGCACACAAAGTTTCAGTATTCTGATCTTTAGATCCAGGGTTCAGCACCTCACACATACCAAACAGCTTTTACAGATGTAGATTGAGTTGAATCACTCTTGCTGCTGGGAATGTTCTTGCATAACAGGAAATATAAACTTGTAGTGTATCTGAGTTTTTAAAAGGCTTCTAATTTCCACTTTCAAATGTCAGACTTGATTTGCCCTATCAAAAACTGTATCAACTGCTACAAAAATGTCCATTAATTATAATCCACAATTATAATTATAATCCAATTATAATCCACACAATAATTTACTTTTGCAGGATTATTTTCTTGCTGAAGCAGACTGGCTCAAATTAAGATCATACATCTGTAAATCAAACCAAAGCCCTTCAGTTAATTGTCTCCAGAGATATAACAACCCTAAACCTGTCTTTACGAGTGGAGGCAGACCCTGAAAGGATCTGATTTATACTGGTCCACAGCTTTACCAAACACCCAGCACCATGTTCCTTCTGTCCATCCCCAGTATTCGGCCAGAAAAAAATCGATTTGATCTTAATTGACCCAGTGAGTCTAGATAACACTGACCTGCTTGTTTATCCCCCATAGCAAGCCTTGTGCTGCTTATCATACATGTAAAACAGCAAACACTGCAAAGATGTGCTACCAGGTGACACTTTTACTACCCGTACACTTCACTGTTGTGTTTTGTAAACACCACTCAGAGGTGTCGTATGGGTACTATAAGGTGTGTTTGAGCGAGTTCGAGTGCGGTGGACAGGCGAGAGTCAACTGAGAGTTTACTTTCAGGATTTATTTGAATGTTCACATGAAATGAAATTAATATGCCAGAGACAGAAACAGTTCTTTAGCATGTATATAAACTACAACTCTGGTAGAATAAAACGAATTATACAATTTGAAATTCAAATATTTAGAACTAAGCAATTTCCAGCTATGATAAAACTTGTATCCTAAATGGATGTGACCAGGCAGTGACAGCGGCGCGCATTGAGCAGTAGGCGGGGTCTACAGAAAAGGGAATATCTATTTTACGCTGCATCTGAAGTTTACAGTTTTGTGTAAATCAGGGTTGAGATAACCAGGACAAGACACTGTCACCTGTTTTCAGGATTTAGGCACCGAATAACTCTCTGCTTCGGTCAAGTAATATTCCTGGAATTTTCTATTGATATTTTTTGTCCAGGTTAACATTGCGCACCTGAATTGTCTCTCCTAGCGGATACCGTATAAATATATTTGTTTATTTTATTTCTCAGTTTGTCTTGGCAATACCATAGCTGCAATGAGGATAAACAGACAATTGCGTAGGATTGTGCTTATAGCAGCTCTTCTCGACTTCTCTTCCAATGTGAGTGATATTCAAATGTGCTCCAATTCCTCCTAATTATTTGATAATGGATGCGTGTATATATCATGATCATGAAATGGAAAATGATAGTAGCCTAAACTATAATTGTCGCTCTCTCAACATAAATTCCTCTGAAATTGCAAAATATTATTAATTGTATTTTTAAAGTTTAGTTTAGGGCGAGAGAATGACATGCAGCACATTTTGATAAAGGCATATGGCTATACCATTTCTAAATCTAAAGAAATATACTGCAACACAGAATGCGATGCAGTTTAAAATCATGTTTGAAGGTGAAGGCCATTCCTCCAGAATGTGACCTGGACTACATCTTACTCCAAGATGAGGAGAGCTGCTTCAAGGATCTGTTCAAGATCAACATCAGCCAGGCTGACTCTCAACAACCAGGCAAGTCAGTCATGCTATGGGCCATTAATGTAATCAGTCATGCTATGGGCCATTGCCATTAATGTAATCTACACAGAGGAAGAAAAGTTCAAAGAGGGGCCAGGAAAACAGCTTAGATAACAGCACATCCGTACACCACAAATCACATCCAATGAAGAGGGAGCAGTGATGGAGAGTGATGGAGAGTTTTGGAGGCAGCAGTGAGACTACTCTGGTGACCAGATCAGCCAAACACTTCTCTCCTCTGCTATATGTGGAATCTGGTGGTCTTAGTGCCCTTGTAACGGATGTGAAACGGCTAGCTAGTTAGCGGTGGTGCACGCTAAATAGCATTTCAATCGGTGATGTCACTTGCTCTGAGACTTTGAAGTAGTGGTTCCCCTTTTGTGGAGCGATGGGTAACGATGCTTCGTGGGTGACTGTTGTTGATGTGTGCAGAGGGTCCCTGGTTCGCGCCCGGGTATGGGCGAGGGGACGGTATAAAGTTATACTGTTACACCCTGATAAACACACATCTGTGCTGGGAGCCCCGGGGTCATTAATATGGGAGGCGAAGCAATGTTCTTTTACCCTTTATTTTAAGGCTAGTAGCATAATACATTGGCTTATTGGATTTAGGATGCTGAAAACCTCATGTAACCATGGTTTCCTGCTGATGAGAAGGAGAGAAGGCTGTGAGAAATACAATGCAAGTGGTTGATTGAAGTGGTTAGCACTATCCCACAATTGACATTTCTGATAGTCCATTTGGCGAAAGAGTATGATTTGCCCTCAGATTGGCTTTTAGGAAGAAAACAATTGGATAAAACATTGGACAGACAGACTAAGAGAGCGATACCTAGTCAGTTGTACAACTGAATCCATTCAATTGAAATGTGTCTTCTGCGTTTAATCCAACCCCTTTGAGTCAGAGAGGTGCAGAGGGCTGCCTTAATCGACAGCCGGCATCCGGGGAACAGTGGGTTAACTTCCTTGCTCAGGGCAGAACGAACTTGTCAGCTCGGAGATTCGATCCAGCAACCTTTCGGTTTACTGTTCCAACGCGCCAGGCTACCTGCCGTCCCGAGAGAGACAGATAGAAAAGGACAGGTGCTCTATCTCTTCCACTGTTCCACAACACATATGATACCTGGGCCTAAGGGCTGCCAGACAAGCCAAGGTGATTTGACAAATGGATGGTGATTTTAGAAAGGGACTTCCTATAACAGTAACGAGACACATATTGTGTTGGCAGCCAAATGTATTTTATTACCTTTATTTAACCAGGCAAGTCAGTTAAGAACAAATTCTTATTTTCAATGATGGCCTAGTGGGTTAACTGCCTGTTCAGGGGCAGAACGACAGATGTGTACCTTGTCAGCTCGGGGGTTTGAACTTGCAACCTTCCGGTTACTAGTCCAACGCTCTAACCGCTAAGCTACCCTGCCGCCCCATGTGTCAAGATTTGTGGTATACTGTGAGAGCAATGGAATTGTTCAGCCTCCCTTGTGGAAAGAATGAAGATAGCCTTTAGAATACCTGTGGATGACACCCATTATGTCTCCTGTAGAGTGCAGAGGTTTGTGGGACCACCTGAACTGCTGGCCTCATGCTGATGTGGGAGAGACTGTGTCACAGCCATGTCCCAGATTCCTCCGCACCACAGGTATGCCCACATACATGACTAAGCATTCCAAGGACATTGTCACGTTCACTGTCTTCAAACTCCCTGTCATAAATGAGCCAAGGCGCAGCATGCATGTAATTCCACATCTTTAATTGAAGTGAAACCTTCACAAAAAAACAGGTAAACAGAAACCGAACGTGACGCAACCATGGCGCACACAAACACTCACAGAAAATAAATAATTACCCACAAACACAGGTGATAAAAAGGCTGCCTAAGTATGATTCCCAATCAGAGACAACGATAGACAGCTGCTTCTGATTGGGAACCATACCCGGCCAACAAAGAAACAGACAAACTAAAATGCCCACCCAAATCACACCCTGACCTAACCAAATAGAGACATAAAAAGGCTCTCTAAGGTCAGGGCATGACAGTACCCCCCCCCAAAGGTGCAGACTCCGACCGCAAAACCTGACTCTATAGGGGAGGGTTCGGGTGGGAATCTATCCTCGGTGGCGGCTCCGGTTCGGGACGAATCCCCCGCTCCGCACGCTGATCCCTCCGCTTCCGTGGAACCGGACCGTGGATCGTCGCCGGAGGAACCGGACCGTGGATCATCGCCGGAGGAACCGGACTGTGGATCATCGCCGGAGGCTCTGGACTGCAGACCGCCGCTGGAGGCTCTGGACTGCAGACCGCCGCTGGAGGCTCTGGACTGCAGACCGTCGCTGGAGGCTCCGGACTGCGGACCGTCGCTGGAGTCTCTGGATTGGGGACCGTCGCTGGGGGCACCGTCGCTGGAGGCTCCATGCCCTGGATTTTCACTGCAGGCTCCGGGCCATGGATCATCACTGGAGGCTTCGTGCCATGGATTATCACTGGAGGCTTCGTGCCATGGATCATCACTACAGGCTTCGTGCCATGGATCATCACTACAGGCTCCGGGTCATGGATCATCACTGGAGGCTTCGTGCCATGGATCATCACTGGAGGCTTCGTACGTGGAGCCGGAACAGGTCTCACCGAACTGAGGAGACGTACTGGAAGCCTGGTGCGTGGAGCTGCCACAGGGCTTACCAGGCTGGGGAGACATACTGGAGGCCTGGTACGTGGAACCGGAACAGGTCTCACCAGACTGGGGAGATGCACTGGAAGCCTGGTGCGTGGAGCAGGCACCGGATACACTGGGCCGTGGAGGAGCACTGGAGGTCTCCAGCGTAGAGCTGGCACTACCCTGTCCTGGCCGGATGCTTATTTTCGCCCGGAAAATGCGGGGCGTTGGCACAGAGCGCACCGGCCTGTGAATGCGCACTGGAGACACAGTGCGCATCACCGCATAACACGGTGCCTGACCGGTCACATGCTCCCCACGGTAAGCACGGGGAGTTGGCTCAGGTCTAAACCCTGACTACGCCAATCTCCCCGTGTTCACCCTCCAAAAAAGTGTTTGGAGTTGCCTCTCGGGCTTCCGCTGTTGACCTAACTTCGCTGCCTCCGCCTGCTTCCATGACAGGATTTCGTCCCCTGCCATAATCTCCTCCCCAGTCCAGCTCGTCTTCCAAGTTGGCGCACGCTGCTTGGTCTTTTTGTGGTGGGTAATTCTGTCACGTTCACTGTCTTCAAACTCCCTGTCATAAATGAGTCAAAGCACAACGTGCATGTAATTCCACATCTTTAATCGAAGTGAAACCTTCACAAAAAACAGGTAAACAGAAACCGAACGTGACGCAACTATGGCGCACACAAACTCACAGAAAATAAATAATTACCCACAAACACAGGTGGGAAAAAGGCTGCCTAAGTATGATTCCCAATCAGAGACAACGATAGACAGTTGCCTCTGATTGGGAACCCTACCCGGCCAACAAAGAAACAGACAAACTAGAATGCCCACCCAAATCACACCCTGACCTAACCAAATAGAGAAATAAAAAGTCTCTCTAAGGTCAGGGTGTGACAGACACCTTAACAGTTACACATTAGAACATCATCAGACACATCCATGTTCAAGGTTGATGATTGTAAATGGGTTTTGTATGTCAGGTATTAAGTAATGCCTGTGTACTTTAGGCATTATTACAGGATAAACAGTATCCCAGCTGGAAAAAGCGGTTGCAATGATGGGTAATGGTCAAGATTGTAAAATAACGTTATTTAGATCTATTCTTTAGCAAACCAGTGTTCTCTCCTCTCACAGGCAGAGTATACAGGAACTGCACAGAGCACGGCTGGACTGAGCCGTTTCCTCCACATGAGATAGCCTGCGAGTATGCCTTTGAGACCCTCACCTTCCCTTTTGAGGTAGGATGATGTGATTCGTACCTGGTTCCACGAGGCGGCTAAAGGCAACTTAGCCTCTCAGTTCAGTTTTAGTTTTATGTCTCTATATAAAAAATAGCAGTTCAAATTATTGAGTGACAGGTTGGGCATGTTCTAGTTAGTTAAATATTGGGTAACTCAAGGGGAGGCTGTATCTGAGCCTGGGAGACCCCACCTGTGCTTTATTGGTTGAGACAGGTTTTGCCTGTTGAGAGGCTTTTTCTTTATATAGCCTATCCTATTTGTAAATTTCACCTTCATCTTTGAAATACCAGCGCTGTGTAAATAAATCTAACACTCATTTGCACCTCTACCTGCCTGCTTCCTGCTGAATCTTTGTCCTAATGACTGCTAGAAGGCCATTATTTTATGCTGATGCAGCACAGAGGAGATGGGCTACGGATTTCACAACAACCTGTCACTTCAAAAGCGCTCAATGATCTCGGAGTCTCTGCATTTGAACTTTATGTTTATTGTGGTATAGCGTGATATAAGCAGAATTCTGTGGGATATGCTCCTCAGGAATGATGTGAATCCACAGGTGTGCTAAGTCCCAATACTCTTTAATGACCTCATATCGTGTTTTTCCTCCCTTGGCATTTTGATAGGCTGGCACTCAGTTCTTCTACAGTGGTGCTTGTCTTTTTGGGCGAGAGTCAGTGGATATGGGTGCACAATAAAACCTATGATTTGATTTGATTTATAACATTTCAGTGTCCTGGGGTAAAGTAAACCTATTATTATTATTTGATGTCATTTAGGAACAGATTATGACCCAGTGTTGTATTTGGACTGGTTGCAGGTGGAATAAAAGAGTAAATCACAATGTGAAATGTTCTGGTTCTGCTCAAAACTCCTCTTCCCAGTCTGTTCCGAGTGGTCTTCCTGCTGGGAGGACAGCGGTGCTTAACTACAGTGATTTAAGAGACAGATAGTAACGACATGGTCCAAACCCCCGCTCTCTGCTCTCTCTTTTTCTGTTAGGCCAGGACACGCTGTCCACCCTTACACATCTTTCTTTCTTTCTCTCTCTATCTCTCTCTCTCTCTCTCTCTCTCTGTCTAGGTATCCCCCTTTCCCTCTCTTTCTCTCTCTCTCTCTCTTTCTCTATTTCAATCTTTCTCTCTGAATGAAAAAGTCCCAACTCATACATTCATAAACTCAGAGTGCTTATAATATGCCCTTTTGGATGAACAGTGTTGTTTCTGCTTCCCCAGGCACCCAGGTCCCATGGCTACTTCCTCTATGTGCAAGTCATGTACTCGGTGGGCTATGCTATCTCTACTGCGTCTCTTACCATCGCCACTGCCACACTCTGTCTGTTCAGGTGGGTATAGTTGGGGGCCGTCCAATTGTTTTATACTTGTAGTAGATCATAAATTGTTCTGCTCATCCCTTAACATTAGGAATGACTTTTACCACTTCTCCATTTGTCTAAAATGCTTGTCTTTGTCAACTGTTTATCTTAATCTCCTGTCTTCACTGTGTCCACTGCATGTACAAGGGTCAATGGATGAAATGATGAATATATGTATTTTATTCTATCTCTCTGTGTCCTTGGTCTTCCCACAAGGAGGCTCCACTGCACCCGTAACTACGTCCACATCCAACTGTTCCTCTCCTTCATCCTCCGAGCCACCTTCATCTTCATCAGAGATGCTGTGCTCTTCTCCTCTGATGACCACTTCCACTGTGACTCCTATCCGGTGCCTACTACCAATCACTATTAATCCCTTCATAACATTTATTACCCAGTGACTCCTAATCACTGACTGCCAGCCAGTCAATCACCCAATTACTAAACCAGACAATCAGACCATAATTATGTTCAATCAGCCGGTCAATCAATACAAAAAATTCAAATCACGCTTGCAATCTAAATTTTATTACGTACATGCATTAATCATATAACATTCATCTATATATAGAAACCCCTTAGAAGAAGAAGACAAGGCTCACGTCCTTCCCTTCCTTCTGGTTGAGTTGACTTATCCTCCTGCCTGTCTCGGTCCTCTGTCGCCCTCCATAGGTCAGCTGTAAGATTGCAACATCTTTCTCCAACTACTGCATCATGGCCAACTACAGCTGGCTGCTGGCCGAGGGACACTACCTGTACAGCCTGGTCAGTGTCTCCCTCTTCTCCCAGAAGAGGCACCTCAGGTGGTACATCGTCCTGGGCTGGGGTAAGCCTGTTTATCTTTAGCAAACTTAAATTAACACGACTGAAGGACAAATTTGCTAAAGTGAAAGATTATACCATTGATTTTGGCTATGTACTTCTGTCCACTCAATTGGACTGTCTGGGAGCTCTAACATCATCTATTTTCTGTCTTTTTCTATTCCATTGTCTGACTGTTTGCCTCTACAGGTTCCCCAATGGTCATTATAGTAGCCTGGAGTTTGGCAAAATATACCCAGGAGAATGAAGGGTAGGTTATGTCTGTATTCAAGTATCTATGTAATAATGCTTACATGCTCCTCACATATAGTGTGTGTGTGTATTCTCTCTCCCCCTGGTTTTAAAGGTGCTGGGAGAGGAGGGGACACGAGGGGATCTGGTGGATTCTCAGAGTTCCTGTTCTCCTCTTCATCGTTGTGAGTTCTGCCATAACCTTTGACCCCATAAACTAATTTGTGATTTTCTGTGAGTCAGCACCTCACTCAAAATCTGTCACTTACACAGGTTAACTTGCTGTTTTTTCTGAGTATCATAAGAATCCTGGTGGCCAAGTTGAGGACACAGGAAATGCATAGAAATGAGTTGAACCAGTATAGGTGAGTTACATATTATTCTTTTTGACCAAAAGCTATTTAATATCTACAGAACAAAACACTTTTGTCATGTTGATGATATCTTATGTACTTGTAAATGTTTATTTTCAGGAGGCTTGCTAAGTCCACCGTTCTCCTGGTATCTCTCTTTGGTTTGCACTACGTCCTCTTTGCATTCCTCCCACATAAAGTCAGTGAAATATGGAACTTTATCGAGCTGGCTTTTGCTTCCACTCAGGTACTGTAGTACCTTTCTCCCAACTCTGTGGGTGTACTGTACATACAGTACATCCCTGCTACAAACTTTCAGTGTATCTACTCTTTGGTATACAGTGAGTAAAAAAACATGTTTTATTGTCACACACCAGATAGGTGCAGTGAAATGTGTTGTTTGATAGGGTCAGTCATTGTAGTATGGCACCCCTGGAGAAGATTAGGGTTACATAAACAGATTTTTCACCTTGTCAGCTAGGGTGTGCGAACCAGCGACCTTTCGGTTACTGGCTCAACACTTTAACCGCTATGCTATTTTCCGCCAATTTAGTTTAGTTTACCTAACCCTTTGTCTGTGCTCTGTCCTATTCTAGGGGTTTGTAGTAGCAGTTCTATACTGTTTTCTGAATGGAGAGGTAAGTTGACAACCACAGCTCAGTGTCCAGTAGTAGATTATTGAGGATAGAGAGAGGGGATTGGCTGACCCTGGCTGTTGACCTTTGACACCCTATCCCCAGGTTCAGTATGAGGTTCGGAGGAGGTGGAGGCGATGGAGGCTAAAGCAGCATCTACCTGGGGAGGCCAGGTGCCAACATGGTTCCATGAGTCAGAGTGTAGGGGCCCATACCCAGGTCTCCTTCCTGACCCGGGGACCCTCCACACGCCATTCTAGTCAGGTGTAGCACATCCAGTCACTCCTCACTATACTGTACCTACGAGGCTTTGTCAATGGATAGGTGCCATGTGTGTTCCACAGTCTATCGGTGACATTCTGACATTCCTGTTTGACTCTTGAAGGATGAGACCTCCTTTTTATTTTTTTTCTGTTGAGTGTATATGATCTTTGACCGGCATGGCATTTAGTGACAGGACTGGACCTTTGGTTGTGGGGTCAAAACGCTGAAACCTTTCTGTGCATGGGTTTGCTATTTTGACCTTTCCTCATCCTCACCTGCAGGCACGCATGGCACACACACTGCATGACTATCAGGAATGCACCTACCTATTGTACAATTGTCAATATGACCAGGTATTCTAAAGGACCATGTGGACATGCTTAATTTTATTTATTGGCTTTCTAACATGTATATTCCAAGTGTTACATATGATATGTGTATGTTTAACCATGAAAACAAGAGCTGTTGTAAAGTTTAAAGGAATTTGTGTGAATGTGTTGGTGACAGTTCCTAGAATCAATTTAACCATGCTATGTTAGTTATATTACATGTGCTTCACACAGGATTAATGATGGTACGACTTGATGGCAATGAGAAGATCAACTCTCACAATAAATGTCATAAATGTATTTTAAAAGTCATTATCCTTCCTATCTCTTACTGGGCTGTTTAATCTGTTACCACTGGCATACAGTGGGGCAAAAAAGTATTTAGTCAGCCACCAATTGTGCAAGTTCTCCCACTTAAAAAGATGAGAGAGGCCTGTAATTTTCATCATAGGTACACTTCAACTATGACAGACACAATTAGAAAGAAAAAATTCCAGAAAATCACATTGTAGGATTTTTAATTAATTTATTTGCAAATTATGGTGGAAAATAAGTATTTGGTCACCTACAAACAAACAAGATTTCTGGCTCTCACAGACCTGTAACTTCTTCTTTAAGAGGCTCCTCTGTCCTCCACTCGTTACCTGTATTAATGGCACCTGTTTGAACTTGTTATCAGTATAAAAGACACCTGTCCACAACCTCAAACAGTCACACTCCAAACTCCACTATGGCCAAGACCAAAGAGCTGTCAAAGGACACCAGAAACAAAATTGTAGACCTGTACCAGGCTGGGAAGACTGAATCTGCAATAGGTAAGCAGCTTGGTTTGAAGAAATCAACTGTGGGAGCAATTATTAGGAAATGGAAGACATACAAGACCACTGATAATCTCCCTCGATCTGGGGCTCCACGCAAGATCTCACCCCGTGGTAAAAACTCAACTCGTCGTTGTTTGGAGGACAAAGAATGCTGAGTTGCATCCAAAGAACACCATACCTACTGTATAGCATGGGGGTGGAAAAATCATGCTTTGGGGCTGTTTTTCTGCAAAGGGACCAGGACGACTGATCCGTGTAAAGGAAAGAATGAATGGGGCCATGTATCGTGAGATTTTGAGTGAAAACCTCCTTCCATCAGCAAGGGCATTGAAGATGAAACGTGGCTGGGTCTTTCAGCATGACAATGATCCCAAACACACCGCCCGGGCAACGAAGGAGTGGCTTCGTAAGAAACATTTCAAGGTCCTGGAGTGGCCTAGCCAGTCTCCAGATCTCAACCCCATAGAAAATCTTTGGAGGGAACAGCCCCAAAACATCAATGCTCTAGAGGAGATCTGCATGGAGGAATGGGCCAAAATACCAGCAACAGTGTGTGAAAACCTTGTGAAGACTTACAGAAAACGTTTGATCTCTGTCATTGCCAACAAAGAGTATATAACAAAGTATTGAGATAAACTTTTGTTATTGATCAAATACTTATTTTCCACCATAATTTGCAAATAAATTCAGTAAAAAATCCTACAATGTGATTTTCTGGATTTTTTTTCTCTCATTTTGTCTGTCATAGTTGAAGTGTACCTATGAGGAAAATTACAGGCCTCTCTTCTTTTTAAGTGGGAGAACTTACACAATTGGTGGCTGACTAAATACTTTTTTGCCCCACTGTACATCATGTAGCTATGAGGCCAAGGGGTTAAAAGGAAGTTACACATTAGTTACTACGCTCAGTGTAACTAAGAATAACATATGTTGTAAAAAAAAATATATTCTACACAATCCAGAGCTGTATTTCCACAAAACAATGAAGATGATTTGACTGCATATAGACAGGCAGCAGTCGTTGTTTACTGTTCCCAGTATGTGCTATTAACAAGCTGCACATGCACAAGGCCTTGAGGAATCATACACACAGCCGATCCATTCCAAAAGACCCTGTTACATCTCAGGCACTGTAACACCCATGGATGAAGAGATGTCCTGATGTCCACTATACTCCACAGTCCTCAACCCTGGGCGTAACCCTAAACCTAATCCCAGCAGGAAATCACTGTTCCTGTGACGTCTGCGTGTTTGGAACATGAAAATGCCTTCTGCCCTACTGCTGTAACTGGACACTGCTGGACTCCTTGTGCTCTTTCACCTCTAGCATTTCCCTAGGTGGCCTCTAGGTGGTGCCTGCAGGGCCATGTGATGGATGTGGCGCTGCCATGCCGTTGAGGAAGAGCAGGAAGACTGCGGTAAACTGGCACCAGAAGGTAAGGGTGATGCCCAAAGGAGAGGCCTGCTGCCGGAGCAGAGACACCAACACCACCACTCCCCCTGCCGACAGCGCCGCCGCCACAAGCACCAGAGCTGACCCCAGGCCACACCGCCGGCCCGAGTCCCGGTCCTCAATCACTTGCGATATGACCAGCAACTCCAGGCCAAAGATGGCTCCCACCACAGCCAGGGAGACCATAGAGCGACACAGGACCAGGCCCGCCCCCACCCCAGATACACCTCTGTCGGGGTGCTCCTACTGAGACCTACAGAAAGGGGATTGAGTGAATTTGGGGTTTAGAACTATGCAGGTACAGAGTACAGTACCGACCTGTGTGACTTGGACAGAGACAAAGACACAGGGCAATATGCGACCACAGGGACATGCCTTAAACTCCACTGTAAGTAAATCTATCTGGAGTCCCGAACCCAGTAACCTTGGTAAAGCTGCTCTCCAGCAGAGTTTGAATCAGTAGATTAAGGAGAAATTTGGGCTTGAGTAGCAGATCCTGCTGTGTAGAATACAATGGGTGCATTCACTCATGTGAATTAAGACTGTAAGCATAAAAGGGAACAAATAACAGGCTATTGGATTAGTGTGACTTGCGTCAGCTCCTTGATAGCCTATTTGCCTATATTTCATTGACATATTTGTCTACTGAGTTTTTCTTAATTGATTATTCACTCAAATAAGTCTGTCACACATCACACAAAGAGTAAAGGTTTGGGAACATCAAAACAGCAGGGAGGTCCTGAGAGGATTATGTGGGCTATGTGAGAGTTGGAATGAGGTGATCATAAAAGGGGATCATAAAATTAATGTATGAGAGAAAGTCTCTGAGTCTGTTGTTTCAATGAGTCTGTTGTTTGTGCACTAACACAAGCAACCACGTCGGTAATGACAGAACACTGAATATCAATGAATAAATAAACATCATGGACATGATACCATTGACAATCTGGCAAAAACAGATGTATCCTACTTATTTAGAAGCATGTATACTATATGATTTACAAGCAAATCTAACAACAGTCATTATAATAAAAAAACATGACTATTTACCTTTATCTGAATAGCGGTCATGGTGTTGTACTCCACCTGACCGAGAGGCAAAACTGGCAGCGGAAAAGATGTGTTCACTTCAAATATCAAAGGTTCAGTGTTCAGAGTTTATACCTGTGTATGATTAACAACCATCATTTGTAAAACAATGCAAGTCTCCTTTAAGAATAATCTCAACCGTCCCCTCCCTCTAGCTATTCAGACAGAATTGATTGACTTCCCCCCCCCCCGTAGTTATTAGAAGTCTGGTTACGGGATACTCTGCTATCGCCAGGAGAAGCAGACAGGAAGGAAGAATGTTTCTTCCATGACAGCAGAGATTTAAACGCTGCAAGTATGGCCATTGCTGAGATTCCCAATCCCACACTATTACTAATATATACATGTAGGCCTACCCATTGTTGAGATTACTAATCCCACACTATTACTAATATATACATGTAGGCCTACCCATTGTTGAGATTACTAATCCCACACTATTACTAATATATACATGTAGGCCTACCCATTGTTGAGATTACTAATCCCACACTATTACTAATATATACATGTAGGCCTACCCATTGTTGAGATTACTAATCCCACACTATTACTAATATATACATGTAGGCCTACCCATTGTTGAGATTACTAATCCCACACTATTACTAATATATACATGTAGGCCTACCCATTGTTGAGATTACTAATCCCACACTATTACTAATATATACATGTAGGCCTACCCATTGTTGAGATTACTAATCCACACTATTACTAATATATACATGTAGGCCTACCCATTGTTGAGATTACTAATCCCACACTATTACTAATATATACATGTAGGCCTACCCATTGTTGAGATTACTAATCCCACACTATTACTAATATATACATGTAGGCCTACCCATTGCTGAGATTCCCAATCCCACACTATTACTAATATATACATGTAGGCCTACCCATTGTTGAGATTACTAATCCCACACTATTACTAATACACTGCTCAAAAAAATAAAGGGAAAACTAAAATAACACATCCTAGATCTGAATGAATGAAATGTTCTTATTAAATACTTTTTTCTTTACATAGTTGAATGTGCTGACAACAAAATCACACAAAAATTATCAATGGAAATCAAATTTATCTGGATTTGGAGTCACACTCAAAATTAAAGTGGACAACCACATTACAGGCTGATCCAACTTTGATGTAATGTCCTTAAAACAAGTCAAAATGAGGCTCAGTAGTGTGTGTCGCCTCCACGTGTCTGTATGACCTCCTCTACAACGCCTGGGCATGCTCCTGATGAGGTGGCAGATGGTCTCCTGAGGGATCTCCTCCCAGACCTGGACTAAAGCATCCGCCAACTCCTGGACAGTCTGTGGTGCAACGTGGCGTTGGTGGATGGAGCGAGACATGATGTCCCAGATGTGCTCAATTGGATTCAGGTCTGGGGAACGGGCGGGCAAGTCCATAGAATCAATGCCTTCCTCTTGCAGGAACTGCTGACACTTTCCAGCCACTCCAGAGGTCTAGCATTGTCTTGCATTAGGAGGAACCCAGAGCCAACCGCACCAGCATATGGTCTCACAAGGGGTCTGAGGATCTCATCTCGGTACCTAATGGCAGTCAGGCTACCTCTGGCGAGCACATGGAGGGCTGTGCGGCCCCCCCAAAAAATGCCACCCCACACCATGACTGACCCTCCGCCAAACCGGTCATGCTGGAGGATGTTGCAGGCAGCAGAACGTTCTCCACGGCGTCTCCAGACCGTCACGTCTGTCACATGTGCTCAGTGTGCAACCCCCACCTGTGGATGTCGGGCCCTCATACCACCCTCACGGAGTCTGTTTCTGACCGTTTGAGCAGACACATGCACATTTGTGGCCTGCTGGAGGTCATTTTGCAGGGCTCTGGCAGTGCTCCTCCTTGCACAAAGGCGGAGGTAGCGGTCCTGCTGCTGGGTTGTTGCCCTCCTACGGCCTCCTCCACGTCTCCTGATGTACTGGCCTGTCTCCTGGTAGCGCCTCCATGCTCTGGACACTACGCTGACAGACACAGCAAACCTTCTTGCCACAGCTCGCATTGATGTACCATCCTGGATGAGCTGCACTACCTGAGCCACTTGTGTGGGTTGTAGACTCCGTCTCATGCTACCACTAGAGTGAAAGCACCGCCACGATTCAAAAGTGACCAAAACATCAGCCAGGAAGAATAGGAACTGAGAAGTGGTCTGTGGTCACCACCTGCAGAACCACTCCTTTATTGGGGGTGTCTTGCTAATTGCCTATAATTTCCACCTGTTGTTTATTCCATTTGCACAACAGCATGTGAAATTTATTGTCAATCAGTGTTGCTTCCTAAGTGGACAGTTTGATTTCACAGAAGTGTGATTGACTTGGAGTTACATTGTGTTGTTTAAGTGTTCCCTTTATTTGTATGAGCAGTGTATATACATGTAGGCCTACCCATTGTTGAGATTCCCAATCCCACACCATTACTAATATATACATGTAGGCTCACCCAATTATTGCATGAACAACTCTTCACTACTGAGAAATGTTGTCTCAAACTGTGAGAAAGCAGTGCAAAGCTCAACATGCCTCCTGAACTAATATGAGCTAATCATTGCTACAACAAGTATAATGATCTTGTGAAACTGCCAGATGCATTATGCAAGAAACGATAAGCTACAAATGCCAAGTGTTGTTTCTCAGTGACCATTGGCCCCGGGACATGGTGCGAGGTGGAAAAAAAAACCTGGAAAATTGACAAAGTATTCTTCTTGATTTCTGAGTTTACGTGTACATTTGGTGTCCGAAGGCCATTCATTTAACATAAAAAGATAAATATAATATTAACTCACTCAACTCTTACCCTTCTTTTGACCCATAAATACTTGTTTTGCAAACTATTAAATTAAGGGAGTTATTGAGCTTCTAAGTGTCAAAATGTCCTTCAGTGTAACTGACCAGGTTAAAATTCTAATGACAAAAGTGTTTTTAAAATGTAGAAATTCATCCTAAAAATATAAATGAACACCCATGGCATAATTGTATTAGTGTTTGCAACAATATATAGAATAAAGGACAACATGCTGTATCTAAAAAATATTTAAAAACTTGAATAACTTTTGTCCGGACTTTTGTGCTTCATCAATGTCATTCAGTATAACAAAGGTAAAAAGTCATTTTAACACATTTCACATGATGGTAATCATGTGACAGTGTGTGACATCACAATAAAGACCCATTGAAGACCATCTATCAATGTGATGAGGTGAGTAAATCTCTCTCAAATATTTGATGATTTCACCTTTTCACCCTCTAGTAACCTTTGTAACAAAAATGCATGTCCTTCAGTACAACACTACAAAACATCATTTTAATGTTATTATTTTATAAAAAGCTATATTCAATATGAAAAGTAAGAATAATCCTTATAGATCAAAGTAATTACTTTATATAGGTGGTCAAGGAACTGCCTGTTAAATATGTTTATGTATGAAATCTGTCCTTCAGTATCATGCTTTTGTCCAAAAGTTTCATGTTTATACCACGTCACCCGTTATGCTGAATGACAGTAACATTGCTATCCCATGTTTTCACTAGTTTACAACATTTAATCATGCAATTCATATTTACTTGTTGTATGCATACTGAATATTATCATTTAACTATTTTATGGAATTTTAAGGTATTTCAAGGCACATTATCTTTATACTTTATACCGTCGTCTAGTAAGGAGAGGGCTGCACGGCCCAGACAAAAGATTAACGCAGATCCAGTTGCTTGGGAGGAAAGACTAGCCAGAAGAAAAGCAAGGTACTGTTTTCATGGTTTCACGCTACTGTCAGCAACAGAATAGGATATAATAGGATATAAAGCTGGGCGGTTAACGCAACATTAAATTGCACTATTACACTGTAGTTATTTTTTTATTGCACTGCAATTAAGATATAACTGATGGATTATATTAGTTAATAAAATATTACACACACACATAATTATGAATTATAAATGGATTGTGAATTATATTAGTTAATAGCTGCTTCACATTTGGGGCCCTTTATGAAAAATCAAGACTGTACCAGTTTGAATTGAAGTAGTTTGATGGGCATTTGATGTAGCTATTTTGTGTAGGTATCTTGAAATTGCATTTGTGTAAATTGCATTGAATAGAAATTGAGCAGTTACAGTGTAACAATGCATAATTACAACATGAACTATCATGTAATAATCGTGTAATAATGCAACTTAATGCAACGTCAAGTGCTGCCGTAGATTATAGTAAAGTGATTATTATTAACATTAGCAATGAAATAGTAACAAAACATGTCATGTTTGAGAAAGGGAGGGAGTTGATTTAACTTTTAAACTTTGATTAAGTGTTATCATTGTATAGCCTACTATTAATAGACTACTAATAACATTTAATGGATGCAAATTCTATTCTGTGCCAGTGTCATAACTATTACATTTTCGTTTTTAGCGATCAGAGAAGAAAGAAGGATGTCAAACCTGAACATCCACCAATCTATACAATAACACAATCTGATGCTGGAAAAAAGAGGGACAAATTTAGATTAAATAAGAGGGGGCGCAGTGAAAAAAATCTAACAAATTAATGTGGTGATGAACTTAAATCCTGTATCCACTGACGGAAACGCTTTTGAGCAGCCCCCTGAACAACTTGAAAAAGTACAACATTAATTTTCACCTCCAGAGCTAGAACAACCATCTGAGTCCTTGACTCCAGAACTAGAGAAATCCCTTGAGCCTCAATCTCAAACAGTGGAGCAACCACTTGCTTCCGCCACTCCAGAAAAAGTGAAAAAGGTATCAAAGTGTTGTAAGCGGCTGCAAAAGGAAAAACTAAAACTAAAGAAGAAAATTCTTCAACTGGAAATGCAACTAAAACAATCACAACAAAAAAGCAACAAATTACGAAAGGGCATGCAAAGGTCAAATAAATTAAAACACAATCCAAGTTAAAAATACAGGCCACGAGGGAAAATATATATATCTTTAGTGAGGAAAACACAGGTCATTGCATTTCTCAGTGGAGATTAAAATAGTTGCTTTCTCTCAGGGAAGACGGTCACGCAAATGAAGAAGGTTCAGAGGCGCATACTCATGACATCTCTAAAAGAACTCCATGCAGAGTACAATTCAGAGGTGGATGGGACACTCACTGTCATACAGACAGTTTTTACAACTGCGGCCTTTTTACATTACAAAGCCGAAGGCACATGACCACAACACCTGTGCGTGTCTCGATCACGAGAATGTGAAACACATAGTTGACAGGTTGAGCCAAAGAGGGTTGCTGAAAACCTCAAGCGTTTCCGAGTTACTGTCTTCCATTATGTGATCTCAAGAACAAGCAATGCATGTACCGTGTTTGTGCAAAGTGTTGCTATGAGTGTCATTCAGTGTAACAAAATAGCGTCATACAGTATAACACCAGTATTTTATATTAAAATACAATAACTGTTTTGTTGACTCAGAGACAAAACAAATATCATAGGATGAAGTGAAAGATATTTTCATAGATTTAGAATTTTTCTCAGTGCAAGGCAGGAAGGTTTTGGGAAAAACCTTCAACAAATTTTGAGTTGTACCCGTGACACATCGTATTCAAAATAAAATGTCATTTTTTTCTGGGTAGTTATATTCCTGCCAGTCTAAGCATGACCCTTGTGAGTATGAAGATTTTTTTTTTTAAACAATTAGTGTTTTACTGAATTACATTTTACTAGGGTACATTCATATGAATCACAATAAAAATGAATTATTGGCTTTATACTTGAATATAACGGCATAGGTGACACTCCACTGAACATAAAAAAAAGCCTTTTAAGAAATTGTAATTGCCGTTTTATTTTTTTGCTACTTTGAAAACCTTATACGTCTTTGACCCTTATACATTTTCTGAATATACAAATGTTTTGAATGTGCAAAGGGGCACAGTTGTGAGTGACAAAGTGTACATTTTGTCACACCCTGACCATAGTTTGCTTTGTATGTTTCTATGTTTTGTTGGGTCAGGGTGTGATCTGAGTGGGCATTCTGTTACATGTCTAGTTTGTCTATTTCTATGTTTGGCCTGATATGGTTCTCAATCAGAGGCAGGTGTTAGTCATTGTCTCTGATTGGGAACCATATTTAGGTAGCCTGTTTGGTGTTGGGTTTTTGTGGGTGATTGTTCCTGTCTCTGTGTTTGCACCAGATAGGGCTGTTTTGGGTTTTCACGTTTCTGGTTTTGTTAGTTTGTTCATGTGTAGTTGCTTTATTAAAGAACCATGAATAGTAACCACGCTGCATTTTGGTCCTCCTCTCCTTCAGTGCAAGAAAACCGTTACACATTTTGTGGTTTACTGGGTATGTGATGCAAGGCAAATTATATAATCTCCTCTCATAAAATAACCAAGCTTGACAACAGAAAAGTTAAAACAAATGTAAACTTTATGGAGGTTGTGGGCTGAACAACCAGTTGAGAACATTAACTAGGAAGTTGATGGTGGAGGATGGTTTGTCTCTGTACGTAGCGGTGGCTTGTTGGTCCTGTATTCTTAGTGCAATGCACAGTAGCAAACATTCCTGGGTAAAACACATGTCATTTGAGGTGTGCTTGATTTAGGTAGTTCTGTACAATGGAACAATTTGAATAGTCCATAAAATGCAAACTCCAACCACCCTTGCACATACCTCAGCTAAACCAAGTGCACCGCTAGAATTACAAAGGATTTGACATATGCATTTTCCCCAGGTCTTGTAGAAACGGGCATACTCGTTGGGATTAAGACGAGGTGTGGGCTGACCACAGAGGTCAAGGTTCTACACTGCCAGCGGTCGGCCCGGTCAGTCAGTCATTTCTTAGACTCCGCACTTCCCTTTCAGTTCCTCTACCAAGGCAATGTACTCCTTCCTGGCATCCTCTTTGCTCTTCCCTATGGGAGTCAAGTAAGAAAAGGAAAACCCATTTAGTTAACAATGAGCTACTGTTTAAGAACTGTCTGTCTCAACCAGTATACTTTATGACAGTGTAAATGAATTGAGCTGAGGAGATCCACAGCTGTGTAACACTGATCCCCTAATTTAGGTGAAGCTCATCACTAAGCTAAGGACTCTGGGACTAAACACCTCCCTCTGCAACTGGATCCTGGACTTCCTGATGGGCCACCCCCAGGTGGTAAGAGTAGGCAACAACACGTCTGCCACGCTGATCCTTATCACTGGGGCCCCTCAGGGGTGTGTACTTGGGCCCCTCCTGTATTCCCTGTTCACTCACGACTGGGTGGCCAAACACGACTCCAACATCATTAAGTTTGCTGATGACACAACAGTGGTAGGCCTGATCACTGACAATGAGACGGCCTATAGGAAGGAGGTCAGAGAACTGGCAGTGTGGTGCCAGGACAACAACCTTTCCCTCAATGTGAGCAAGACAAAGAGGCTGACCGTGGACTACAGGAAAAGGCGGGCCGAACAGGCCACCATTAACATTGACGGGGCTGTATTGGAGCGGGTCGAGAGTTTCAAGTTCCTTGGTGTCCACATCACCAACGAACTATCATGGTCCAAACATACCAAGACAGTTGTGAAGAGGGCACAACAAAACCTTTTCCCCCCTCAGGAGACTGAAAAGATTTGGCATGGGCCCCCATATCCTCAAAAGGTTCTACAGCTGCAACATCGAGAGCATCCTGACCGGTTGCATCACTGCCTGGTATGGCAACTGCTCGGCATCTGACCGTAAGGCGCTACAGAGGGTAGTGCAAACGGCCCAGTACATCACTGCGGCCAAGCTTCCTGCCATCCAGGACCTATATAATAGGCGGTGTCAGAGGAAAGCTCATAAAATTGTCAGAGACTCCAGTCCCCCAAGTTATAGACTTTTCTCTGCTACTGTACGTCAAGAGGTACCGGAGCGCCAAGTCTAGGACCAAAAGGCTCCTCAACAGCTTCTACCCCCAAGCAATTAATAAAAATTGCCACCGGACAATTTACATTGACCCCCCTCTTGTACACTGCTGCTACTCGGTTTGTTTGCTACCTATGCATAGTCACTTCACCCCACCTACATGTACAGATTATCTCAACTAGCCTGTACCCCTGCACACTGACTCGGTACCCCCTGTATATAGCCTCGTTATTGTGTTACTTTTTATTATTACTTTTTATTTTAGCCTACTTTGTAAATATTTTCTTCTTCTTGAACTGCACTGTTGGTTAAGGGCTTGTAAGTAAGCGTTTCACAGTAAAGTCTACACTTGTTGTATTCAGCACACGTGGCAAATAAAGTTTGATTTGAGCAGTGCCCTCTACAGGCTAAATGAGGAAGGGCTACAGGAAACACACCTTTCTCCTTCTCCCAGGCGTCCCATTTGGCTTTCCCAGTGAAATCCAGCACCCCAGGACAAGCTTCAGAAACAAAGAAAAACACACACAATCAACTGACTATACAATGAGACTTCTAGAATGGAGGGGTATCACAAAGCACTGGAAGGACGCCGACAGGCTTACTGGTGTTGACGTCGCCCACTTTGGCCTGTTTGAACAGAGCGTAGACCCTGAGCATCTCCACATCTGCTGGCTTAGCCTTCAGCTGCTTCACCTCCTCTGCAGCCTTATCAAAATCCACCTGGATGGAGGGGAAGCAAAATATGCAGTTAAAGTCAGCTAAACATGCACATGAAAATTGCTGCTCCCAAGTTAAATCAGTTATATGATGGACAGGTTCCTGTACAGTGTCATTAGAAAATGGCAGCAACCTTACAGTAGAATGAGCAGATCTATGTCTGAAAAGGGTTAACCTTTCTAGGGCAGGGGTTCCGCTAGCGGAAAGGCAGTGCGCGAAATTCCAAAATATTTTTTTGAAATATGTAACTTTCACACATTAACAAGTCCAATACAGCAAATGAAGATAAACATCTTGTTAATCTACCCATCGTGTCAACATATGATTATGTTAGGTCATAGCCAAGTCAAAAAAACACAGCCATTTTTCCAGCCAAAGAAAGGAGTCACAAAAAGCAGAAATATAGATAAAATGAATCACTAACCTTTGATGATCTTCATCAGATGACACTCATAGGACATCATGTTACACAATACATGTATGTTTTGTTCGATAATGTGCATATTTATATCCAAAAATCTCAGTTTACATTGGTGCGTTACGTGCAGTAATGTTTTGATTCCAAAACATCCAGTGATTTTGTAGAAATACTGATAAATAAACATTGATAAGTGTTATTCACAGAATTAAAGATGGACTTCTCCTTAATGCAACCGCTGGGTCAGATTTCACAAAAACTTTACGGAAAAAGCATAATCTGAGAACGGCGCTCAGAACCCAAAACAGCCAGAGGAATATCCGCCATTTTGGAGTCAACAAAGTTAGAAATTACACCATAAATATTAACTTACCTTTGATGATCTTCATCAGAAGGCACTCCCAGGAATCCCAGTTCGACAATAAATTACTGATTTGTTCCATAAAGTCCATCATTTATGTCCAAATAGCCACTTGTTGTTAGCGTGTTCAGACCAGTAATCCATCTTCATGAGGCGCAGGCACTTCGTCCAGACAAAAACTCGAAAAGTTCCGTTACAGTCCTTTAGAAACATGTCAAGCGATGTATGGAATCAATCTTTGGGATGTTTTTAACATAAAACATCCATAATGTTCCAACCCAGAGAATTCCTTTGTCTGAAGAAAAGCACTGGAACGAGAGGTAACTCTTGTCGGAGCGCGCGTCATGAGACCAAGGCACTCTGCCAGACCACTGACTCAAAGAAGACTCATGAGCCCCTCCTTTATAGTAGAATCCTCATTCAAGTTTCTAAAGACGGTTGACATCTAGTGGAAGCCATAGGAAGTGCAACTTTATCCATATCTCAATGTGTATTCGGTAGGCCAAGCTTTGAAAAACTACAAACCTCAGATGTCCCACTTCCTGGTTGGATTTTTCGCAGGTTTTCGCCTGCTATATGAGTTCTGTTATACTCACAGACATCATTCAAACAGTTTTAGAAACTTCCGGGTGTTTTCTATCCAATACTAATAATAATATGCATATATTAGCATCTGGGACAGAGTAGGAGGAAGTTCACTCTGGGCACGCTATTCATCCAAAAGTGAAAATGCTGCCCCCTATCCCAAAAAGATTGAGCTAGATCAGGGGTAAGCAACTTTAATGGGAGTGGGGCCACAAAAAATCTGAAGTCATCATGAGGGTCCACAGTTGCTCATTGGTAAGTGCATTGATCAGAAAAACAATCAATATCTGGTGTGACCACCATTTGCGTTATGCAGCGCGGCACATCTCCTTCGCATAGAGTTGATCAGACTGTTGATTGTGGCCTATGGAATTGTGTCCCGCTCCTCTTTAATGGCTATGTGAAGTTACTGGATATTGGCTAGAACAGGAACACGCTATTGTACACATCAACCCAGAGCATCTCAAACATGCTCAATGGGTGACATGTCTGGTGAGTATGCAGGCCATGGAAGAACTAGGTCATTTTCAGATTCCAGGAATTGTGTACAGATCCTTGTGACATGGGACTGTGCATTATCATGCTGAAACATGAGGTGATGGCGGCGTATGAATGGCACGACAATGGGCCTCAAGATCTCATCATGGTATCTCTGTTCATTCAATTTGATATCGATAAAATGCAGATGTGTTTGTTGTCCGTAGCTTATGCCTGCCTAAACTATAACCCCACCGTCACCATTGGGCACTCTGTTCACAACGATGCAAACCTATCACCCACACGACACCATACACACTGTCTGCCATCTGCCCAGTAAAGTTGAAACCAGGATTAATCTGTGAAGAGCACACTTCTCCAGCATGCCTGTGGACATCGAAGGTGAGCATTTGCCCACTGAAGTTGGTTACGATGCCGAAATGCAGTCAGGTCAAGACTCTGGTGAGGACGACGAGCATGCAGATGAGCTTCCCTGAGACTGTTTGACAGTTTGTGCAGAAATTGTTTGTTTGTACAAACCCCGTTTCATCAGCCCTCCGAGTGGCTCGTCTCAGACCATCTCGCAAGTAAAGAAGATGTTTTTTGGAGATCCTGGGATGGTGTGGTTACACGTGGTCTGAAGTTGAGGCCAGTTGGACTTACTGCCAAATTCTCTAAAACAACATTGGAGGTGGCTTATGATTAGAGAAACTAACATTAAATTATCTGGCAACAGTTCTGGTGCCAATTGCACGCTCCCTCAAAACTTGAGACATCTGTGGCATTGTGTTGTGTGACAAAACTGCACATTTTAGAGTGGTCTTTTATTATCCCCAGAAGAAGGTGCACCTGTGTAATGATCATGCTGTTTAATCAGTTTCTTGATATGCCAAACCAGTCAGGTGGATGGACTACCTTGGCAAAGTCGAAATGCTCACTAACAGGAATGTAAACAAATGTGTTAACAAAATTTGAGATAAATACATTTTTTGTGCATATGAACAATTTATGTGATCTTTTATTTCACATGTTGCGTTTATATTTTTGTTTAGTTTACTATTCTAACTAGCAACAGTAAGCTAAGACCCCGACTGAGGAGGGGAGGGGGTATCGAGAGGGGCGGTCCGTGGGCCTCCAGTTGCCCATCCCTGAGCCAGATAATCACTGGAGCAATTGATAGAGTCAGTGCTGGCATAAATTGAACTTTGATCTCATCTGGGTCCATTTTTCTTAGCCTACAGGCAGTAAAACCACACCAAAGTCATGATGACATTATATTGAGCAACTTGAGGCCAGAATGGCAGAACATAGAAACTGGCCTCAAAACCTTCGTTCAGGGCGCTTCTTGCCTAGTTATGCTGTTATGATGAAATAATTGAGCAAAACGCCAACACTTCTTCCTTCATCCTATAACTCCAAACCAGCTATACGCTAGTCAACGTTTGCTATAATAACTTTAACATGCTTCTTCTCACCATGATAATATATAAGCAAGTAATGATATACAACCCAGGAGCGTGTTTTTAGTCCACACACAATCAGCGCCTTGGGCTATGTCGAAAGCCGCTCCACACCCTTAAAGCAGGGAGACAGTTGTGGCAAACGCAATCCCCTGGTTTGGGAGTGGAACCAGACATTGAGCTGGCAAACAAATTAAACGGGTCGTTTCATCGGGTGGGAGCATGGGAATGGCTCCGTTTAAAAAAAGGCAATAACCGAGTTAGCGGAGTTTAATTCAAACTTGATACAAAACTGACGGGGACAACTAGTGGTGCCAAGTCAAGTGCCAGCTCCTTAGAATTTGTTATACTAAATTCAAACCAGGTTGGCTAAAACAATAATACACTTTTGTTATAGCTTATTAAGTAGATAGCTAAACACAATTACGTTAACAGTGCTAACGGTAATGTTAGCCGACAAAGCCAAGTTAACACATTTTAGCGAACCTGCACTTGAAACTGAAAATCAACATAATAATATAGCTATGCATGTCATCATTGATTATGGTAACTACAATATAATACCCAAAACAATACAAATTCGATACATACCTCAGACATGATTTAAAATTCCTTTTGAAGACCCTTCGTATAGTCCTAGAACACTACTGGAGTCCACAGATCAGAAATAACGGAGTAGACAAAAAAATATGCTTTGGTATGAAGATGTCTAAACTGCTTCTCCAATAGAAATCCCCGATCGGGCCAGAGAAACTTTTGAGGAGATGGAAAACTCCAACGCATATTGTGTACGTTGCCCATGCGTTGTCAATGGGACGCGCGGTGCATTTTGGGCGATTTTGGGAAACGCGCGCTCTTCAAGGAGTGAATGGGAGTCAAATTGGGCGCTAGCTAAAGAAAAAAAACAATAGCATGAATTTACTCAACAAGAAACATTACAAATCTGTTCCGAGATGTGCGATAATTAACTTGTTCTCGGTAATATCGTATAGCCGAGATGTGAGATAATTAACTTGTTCTCTGTAATATCGTATAGCTTTGGAATCATTACATTTCGTATTTTCGAGGAAAATAGGCAGGTTTCTTGACTAATGCCGCGTTCACAAAAACTGGGAATTCGGGAAAAAAACGAGCTCTGACTGGGAAAAATCGTTTTGAACGGTCACCCACTCGGAATTCCAAGTCGGATACTAGGGTATCTTTCTAGAGCTCCGACTTTCCGAACTGAAGATCACTGACTTCATGAGTTCCCGGTTGTCTTGAAAGCACCGTGATACCGCAGACAGGTAGAAACTGCTTCTCCAATAGAACTCCCCGATCACGGTTGTAAGGTCATGTCATGGCTACGTTGGCTAGCTAAACTCATGCGCAGAGAAACGCCTTCAAGTCTAACGGTCGTCTTGCGCCGAACTGCGCATGTGCAAGCCGTCAAATCAAAAGGCACTCCTTCGATATTATGTCGTTTTGGAAGAAAATAATAACGTTTGTCACTTTCACGAGGTTGGACTACTAACATGTTCAAATACGTAAGAAACTCTCGAATATAGGTTGTGCCTTTAGATTTCGAGAAAACTAACAACTGAGGAATACTTTTTCACTTCTCCATTTGACTTCTCAAACCCCAAACCTGGTCTGCTTCACAAGCGTTCCCGGAATTCTCGCAATGTTGCGTCTCTACTTTTAGAAACTCTGTGATCATGCCCTGACTTTGAAAGAAGGTATTGTGTGAAGATTATTTTAGCAACCGCGTGCTGCACCACATTAACAAATATTGTATTCCAAACAAAGTTAAGGAAGTGCACTTTAAAATTTTACACAAGATGTGCCAAATACTTCATACACAAACAAAAATGACAAAACTCTATACCAAAATTACAATTATTTTTGATTGAATTTAAACTATTTTATTAAAACATTAACCCTTGTGAACAATAACAAGAATAACATTTTCCTAAATCATTACAATAAGTTTTTTTCAGTGATTACAATTGCACTAGAATAGCGATTGGTGGACACACGACAGTCTACTAGGTGAGGCGTAACACCACAGAGTTTATAACCCAGTTAATAAAACACGTTTCTTTTAGTTACTTTTTTTCTCTCAACTCGTTGCTATTACTTTCTAGCACGTCAAGCTCCTCTGAGCCGAGTGTTGCAGCGGTCTAAGGCACTGCATCTCAATGCTGGAGGCGTCACAACATACCCTGGTTTGATTCCCACTGGCCGTGGATAAGAATTAACTGACTTGCCTGGTTAAAAACAATACAACTCTGAAAGTTACATGTTTCAATAGTTTTACACTTCCTTATAACAATATATACAGCACTAACCTTGGGATGATTTATTTATTTCACGTTATGGACTTCTACAAATGAGTATTCTGCAACACATACCTTTCTCTCACCACAGTGTTTTTTCGGACTGAGGAGAACGGGAGCTACGGGTAGTACCAGGGTGTTAGTAGGTGACACAAGCACCCAGATGAAAAAAAATACATTTAATGAAACAAAACAGGAAGATGTTAACATCATTCAACTACTGTAGCTGCCTACCTAACACCAACAGGCAGCACCAGTAGCGCAACAATTAAGAATAGAAACCAAAATAAAAGTTCCTGGCGATCATAGCGATCTGACTCCCCCCTTCTGTCTGAACTTGGAATATTCCTGTTCACTGGCTTTGGCCACTGACCCTCAACCTGGTCGTTCTGTTCTGCTTTGTGTACTATTCTAATAATTTGAAGTTTGATGGAATAACCATTTTAACTCTACTACACATACACTCAATTAGTATTTGGTAGCATTGTCTTTAAATTGTTTAACTTAGGTCAAATGTTTCAGGTAGCCTTTCACAAGCTTCCCACAATAAATTGGGTGAATTTTGGCCTATTCCTCCTGATAGAGCTGGTGTAACTGAGTCAGGTTTGTAGGCCTCCTTGCTCACACACGCCTTTTCAGATCTGCCCACAAATGTTCTATAGGATTGAGGTCAGGGCTTTGTGATGGCCACTCCAATACCTTGACTTTGTTGTCCTTAAGCCATTTTGCCACAACTTTGGAAGTATGCTTGGGGTCATTGTACATTTGGAAGACCCATTTGCGACCAAGCTTTAACTTCCTGACTGATGTCTTGCGATGTTGCTTCAATATATCCACGTAATTTTCCACCTCATGATGCCATCTATTTTGTGAAGTGCACCAGTCCCATTTACATTTTTACATTTAAGTCATTTAGCAGACGCTCTTATCCAGAGCAACTTACAAATTGGTGCATTCACCTTATGACATCCAGTGGAACAGTAGTGCATCTAAATCTTTTAAGGGGGGGGGGGGGGGTGAGAGGGATTACTTTATCCTATCCTAGGTATTCCTTAAAGAGGTGGGGTTTCAGGTGTCTCCGGAAGGTGGTGATTGTCCCTCCTGCAGCAAAGCACCCCCACAACATGATGCTTCCTCCCCCGTGCTTCATGGTTGGGATGGTGTTCTTCAGCTTGCAAGCCTCCCCCTTTTTCCTCCAAACATAACAACGGTCATTATGGCCAAACAGTTATATTTTTGTTTCATCAGACCAGAGGACATTTCTCCAAAAAGTACGATCTTTGTCCCCATGTGCAGTTGCAAACCGTAGTCTGGCTTTTTCATGGCAGTTTTTGCGCAGTGGCTTCTTCCTTGCTGAGCGGCCTTTCAGGTTATGTCGATATAGGACTCGTTTTACTGTGGATATCGATACTTTAAGACTTCAGATGACATTGAAGGACTCCAAAGACCAGACCATTTGCAAGGCTGCACCTCCCCTACAAACTGGACGGAAATGGACATCATCCAAGGCTGTGCAGCAAGCAACATCAGCCCTGAGACACCAAGACATTGTGGGGAATATCCAGCATGGAAGAGCATGGCTACACCTGGAGGCACAATCAGGTCCTCAAGAGCCTGGCTGCAGCACTCGAGACCAAGAGGAGTGCAACCAATTCATTACCTCCAAAAACAAGCAATCCTGTCAAAACAACAACATTCATCCGGGAAGGACAGAAAAGGCCCAAGCATCCTCCTACGAAGCCAGAAACTGGACACCTAGCCATGGCCTGGAACTGGAAGATGCTTGTCGATATTGGCCAGCAACTCATTTTTCCACCTGAGATTGCTTCTACCAACCTTAGGCCAGACATGATACCCTGGTCCCCTTCACGAAAGGCTGTGTACATCATAGAGCTCACAGTCCCGTGGGAAAACTCTGTTGAAGAGGCCTACGAGCGTAAGAAACTGCGTTACACAGAGTTGGCAGCAGACGCAACTCAGCGTGGCTGGAATGCAAAAGTCTGGCCAGTTGAAGTGGGATGCAGAGGATTCGTGTCTCCTTCCACCATCAGGTTGCTGAAAGAACTTGGAATCCATGGACAGGCTCTGCAGCAGACCGTCAGAGCAGTTTCTCAAGCAGCTGAAAGAGGCAGCCAGTGGATCTGGATCAAACGGAAGGACCCTTGCTGGGCTATAACTTCATGACCCCCCACCCCCACCTGAGAACCCAATTCAGATCCCTCCAACTTGAGGACATATGAGGTATGCAGTCAGCTGTAGGGCTGGCTCAGGGAAGTGGACGCCCCTGCTTTGCATAGTCCCGTGGGAAATCTTAATTGGGCATGGGACACAAGCTAATGCTTGATTACCCTTTAGCTGGCCACCTTTGGTGAGGGTGTTTAGTGATTAAAGGCCAAAACACCCACTGATTCGAAGGCCCACTACTGAGGATGTGTCCCAAAATCGACATCTTAACCCAGTCTAAGAAATAAACCTCCCATGCCACTCTGTCAACATCACGACAAATCTCATGTGAGTGCATACCATCTATTGGCACAATGGACAGTTTTTAACATCTCGTCCCGTGTTTTATGATTCTTTTGTACCGGTTTATTACAGCAACTTCACAAGGTCCTTTGCTGTTGTTCTGGGATTGATTCGCACTTTTTTCACCAAAGTACGTTCATCTCTAGGAGACAGAACACGTCTCCTTCCTGAGAGGTATGACGGCTGTGTGGTCCCATGGTGTTTATACTTCCGTACTATTGTTTGTACAGATGAACGTGGTACCTACAGGCATTTGGACATTTCTCCCAAGTATGAACCAGACTTGTGGAGGTCTACAATGTTTTTTTCTGAGGTCTTGGCTGATATCTTTTGATTTTCCCATGATGTCAAGCAAAGAGGCACTGAGTTTGAAGGTAGGCCTTGAAATACATCCACAGGTACTCCTCCAATTGACTCAAATGATGTCAATTAGCCTATCAGAAGCTTCTAAAGGCATGACATAATTTTCTGGAATTTTCCAAGCTGTTTAAATGCACAGTCAACTTAGTATATGTAAACTTCTGACCCACTGGAATTGTGATGCAGTGAATTATAAATTAAATAATCTGTCTGTAAACAATTGTTGGAAAAATTACTTGTGTCATGCACAAAGTAGATGTCCATACTGCCTTGTCAAAACTATAGTTTGTTAACAAGAAATTTGTGGAGTGGTTGAAAAACAGGTTTTAATGACTCCAACCTAAGTGTATGTAAACTTCCGACTTCAACTGTAGCTAGTTTACCAACTCAACCTAGCTGCCACTGTGTGTTGTCAGCTTGGCTTACTAATCAACGGCCATATGTGCGTGTTTCACATAAATAAGCCTACGTTTAAACATATTATATCTTTCCTGCTCCAGCCCTGTGGTTGGAGCTAGGCTCACCCAAAATTATTTTGCGGGGCTGTACAACTCCCGCCATATTATTGTAGCTCTCTACCTTTACTGCGTATTATGGTAGCTGTTGTAATACAGTCACCGGTTAGTATTAGATTAGTTAATTTGATTAATTTGTATATTGCATAAGAAATATTTATTTGTAAAATAATTAGTATTTTACATTCTGAGCTGAGAGAACACCATATCTCCATGATGCTGGCCATGCATGGCTGCTCCTCTTGTGGAGCTGAATTACAAGTAGAAGATGGTCATGACCTGTGCCCCGCCTGCCTAGGTGTTGGCCAGCTGCGTGAGGCCCTTTCTGAGACTTGCATTAACTGCGCCATCCTGCCTTATGAAAGTGAGGGAAGCGCAGCTAGCCAGAGTTGAGGGTCTGGTTTTCACAGATAATTTACCAGCATCCGGCGTTGTTCACCAGGATCCATCCAGGGCCACCAAAAGAGGGAAAGCCCACAAAACCCATGCTGGCCCCCTTGTGAAAAAGTTGAGAGCCTCACTAGAAAGGTTGATTCCTTATCCTCTGAGATAAGGCAGCAAAAAACTACTTTGCGTTCCTTCAAGCCCCCTAGTTATGGCCCTCTAGCACTCCCTCCAGCATATGGGACGCGACATAGGACTCAGATAGCCGTGATGATGAACTGCTCTCCACTCGGGCATCCAACCGGCACTTTAGTGACCAGGATGATGACACGCCCAACATGGCGAAGGAGGTGCCAACCAGTGTTGTGGACCCATTCAGTTTCAACGCTAAATATGGGTCAGAGGAGTCATTCCGAGGCTCTGATCACACAGAGTCAGAAGAAAGCTCTGCCTCACTATGTGCTGTCCTGTGTGCGGCCTTAGCTAGGCTAGAGCTTGATGACCCTTAGAACAGAATGCTTATAACCAGAGAGCTAGGCAGACGGATGTTCACCGTAGTTATCGTTATCAGGTCTGGCTCGCCAAAGCCCCAATGTCCGGTGACTCCAGACAGATGCTGAGAAAGCTACCAGTGGTCCCCGGACTGCTTTTTGGCCCTGTGGATGAAGGGGCCATCGAACACAGCTGAGTCAGGCTACACTGCCATGGATCCCACAGGCCAAAAACCAGGCATCACAGAGTCATGTCATAGGGAGGCCTGACACGGGTGAACCTGGCCGCTCTCATTCGGCCCAGCCCTATACACGCCCTTGGCCCTAACACCAGCCTAACTCAGGTGCTTGCCAGCCCCAGACAGGGATGCAGCATTTTCTGCGGTTTGACTTCCAAGGCCGCACTGGGTCTACCGTGAACAACGAAGAGTAACTTCACACCAAGCCAAAAGGTCACCTTTATTGGCATGGCTCTGAACTCCCGCACTATGAGGGCATGTGAGTGGACATCATTATTTTTCTTCTGCAACAATTCCAGTTGAACGCGTTGGTGAGGGTACGAACGTTCCAACAATTAATGGGCAAGCACGCGGCGGCTTCCATGGTGACACTGTTATGCTGTCTTTAAGACCACCGCGTGTGGTTCAATGACCTCTGCTTGGACTCCAAGCGGGACAGAAACACCCAAATCTGGGTGACAAGTTTGTGCTACTCTACTCTGCAGCCGTGGAGGAAGAGAACCTACCTGACTACAGATGCCCCTCTCGGATCAATTCTGGCAAGGCGGGAAGTAGTGATGACCTCCAGGTATTCATAGAACCATAGTTACATTCGTAACTTCCGTTTCCTTTGCTCTGCAAAAGCCGCAGCTTTTGTGCAGCGATAGGTAATGATGTTTAGTGGGAGGCAGTTGTTGATGTGTTCAGAGGGTCCCGGGTTCAAGCCCAGGTTGGACGAGGACAGGGACGGATGTGACACTGTTACATTTAGACATAAATGATTGCAACTAAAGATAATCCATAGTATTTACTACATTCCGGACAGAATGCATGTAATGCACCCAGAAATGTCATATCTCTGTTGGAGATGCAAAAACCCCAAAAAGGAACCCTATTACATATGCTGTGGACCTGTGACAAACTGACACCATTTTGGGTTCATGTCTGTGCTATCACATCATTGTGTTTAGGAATGTATATCCATCCATCTCCATGACTATGTCTGTTGGGAAAGGTAAATATTGGTGACCAATATCAAAGAAAGTTTTGTAACCTAGGTCTAATTGCTGCACCAAAATGTATAGCTATAATTTGGAAAGCATCATACTCACCTTCAATAACAAACGGGAGGGCTGAACTATGTAGTTCACAGGAGGTTGGTGGCACCTTAATTGGGGAGGACAGGCTTGTGGTAATGGCTGGAGTAGAATCGGGGAAACGGTATCCAGACATTATTATGAGATGTCCTCCCCTCAGCAGCCTCCTGAGTTGTAGTTACATTCCACTAGATTCAGTGTTTTATAAGGTTGTGCAGAGAATGGATGTGTTCGATAAAGTCTGGAAGCCTTATTTTGACCATCTTGAGGAGTATGACATTTCTATGTGAGGGGAATTTAATGTACAGTATGTTTGTGTATTGTAAGTGGAAGCTACTGTGTATTTTTGTGTGTTTGTGGACAGGTGTGGCCATATTGTGTTGTGTATCAAGTATGGTGGTTATGTTGCGTTTCTGTTTATTTGTGATTAATTTGTACTTTTTTGTTTGTATATAAAAAGAAAACCTGTCACATTCACGAGGTTGGAGTAATAACATGTTCAGCTACTTAAGACATTGGCGAGAATCTAGGTTGTGCCTTTTAGAAATCGAGAAAATGAACAACTAAGGAAGAATGTTTCACTTATCTCATTGACCTTACAGAACCCGGTCTGGTCTGTCGAGTTTGCTTCGCGAAGCGTTCCCGGAAGTATCCTGTTGTTGGTCCTCTGGGTTTAGAAACTCTGTGGTAGACTGTTCATGCTCGCTTTTCGTTACTGCTTGAGGCTATACCGCCCCCTCAATTCCATTGGTAGATTCAATGAGTGGCACTTCACGCGACATCTCCGTTGGTTGGGGTGAGTAAAGATAACCAATCAAAGCTCTCAATTCATTGTTACGAGTGGTCCCACTAATGTAGGGCATGGGGATGTGTGTGTCTGCCACATAATTAAATATGTATCTCTACTATGGTGTCTGCCACGTTGGCCTATATTACAAACTGGTATGCCCTTTGTCCCTGTATTACCCGCTATCAAAGCCAATCAGATATATTTTTGGTTATACTCCTCCCCTTTATTTCCCTTTCCCCCTCAGGCAGCCTTATATCATATGCCATATCATGTGCTTTTGGCAAGCAGGTGCTGCCATAGCATTTCAACATTCCTTGTCTATTGAGTCTCATAACAGTCACGAGGGAACGTTAGATTGACCAGGGATGAATTGTTGTTGTCAGGTTGGCCAGGAAAGTAACCTAGCAGCTGCAGGTTTAGGATGATGTCGTACACACCATGTGGTTACCAGATGAAGATGTACTTTTTGTATAACGTTTTCACAGGAAGTAAAATATAATGAACTGCATTAAGGGAAAAGCATTGTATCCAATTTACAGACGATTTAAGTAGTCATTCGGGTCCCTATAATAGAGTGGCCATAAAGAAAACTAAGTATATTCAGATATTTTAACTATTTGAATAGTATGACACAAAACATAGACAAAAACGATTTACTGGCAATTAAAATATGTATTCATATTTATCAAGAACATATTTAAATATTTTACACAACCGTAGCTTTAAACAGAGGTTATGTGAACAAATATATATATTGAAATTATAGACATATCAACACATCGAGTCTGAGCATTTTGAGCACAAATTCGTTTGCTCTTCTCTTGCGGAAGGGCCGTCATCCCGGAAGCGCGTGTTTATTTGTTGAAACTTTATTAAGAACAGACAAATCTTAACCAGTATCTAGCAATAAAGGTTCGACTCGGGTTCTAAATTAGTGTGAGCATCAATATATGCTTAAAGGGCTGCAGTGTCGACATTTCACTGTAAAGAGACATTTGCTTTGCTAGCTAGAAGTAAACAGTCACCTAACGTTAGCGTGCTAGCTACAGTATGTCCAGCGAGGCAGTCCTAACTGTTCGTTTGGTAAGGTCTTTTGAGCACCGAAATTTCAAGCCAGTTGTATTTAGTGGCGTGAATTTAGATCAAACGGTCCAGGAATTTATCCAGTTTGTGAAAAATGGTAAGTATGATTTATCTTTTTGGTATCTAGCTAAACATTATGTAGGGTGTTCACCCATAACATAATTCATTCAAGGTTTATATAAATATGTGAATGCACTAGAACATTCAGTCAGAAAAATAATAGGCCAAACACCATGTCTCTACCATATGGTTCAAAAGTGACCGACGATTTACTCTGAGAATTTAGCATGTTTAGAGTGAATGGAATGTCATTAGATGCATGATCAAAAAGTGGTAACTGCTCAATATAACTCTGTGGCGCTGCTCCGCGGCTAACTTCGAACCTCAACTGACCGGCTAGTGGCTGAAAACATGGCATTTTTCTAAATGAAATCCTCTGTTAAAATGTGTGTGTATATGTGTGTTATTTCCAATTAAAATGCCATAGAAGTGGCTCCTCTCAACGTAGATTGATTGCGGTTACAGGCAATGAAAGTCAAGGATCACCTCACAACACCAAATATGAGACGCATCCATGAGCGGTGTAGTCTAAACTAGCAATGGTTACGGCAAATTAACGTTCTTATTTCAACACTATCAAGTACAAGTATATTAAAGTTATAATATTGTAGAAAAGTCTGATTAGTTGTCATTTATGACATAGGGCAAAGAAAATTACGTTTACATTCATTTCGAGAGCCAACCTCTACCACCCTCTTGAATTGCCCCGAATTGCCTCTTGAATTGCCGTGAGTGAACGCCCGACATTATGAAAAATATTACTCAACATTCCATCATCTGCCTTTCTGATTCCATACATGTTGATTTGTCCCTTTTAGAAGTTAGCACGAGAGCCGGTTTACCACCCCCCTTCAAGAATTTTGGCTACGGTAAGTTATGGCTGCATTTTCAGTAGTAGCTTCTGCTGATTAGTGTGGGCAGACTGGAGCTCCGACGTTACATACGATTACGTTTTTAATTTAAAAAATGACCTTATTTCAGCATCAAAAGAATAGCACGCAATTACAAAGAACAATGTAATTTGTAATTGCTGGCTATTCTTTGGGTGCTGAAATCATTTTTTTATAACTTAATTTTGTGACGTCGGGGCTCCAGTCCAGTCGTGGCTACCCTACCATTGGCATTGCCCCGTATGGTGCTGCCCCTAGACCAGGGGTGTCAAACTCATTCCATGGAGAGTCTGGTGTCTGCAGATTTTTCCTTTCAATTAAGCCAGAGACAACCAGGTGTGGAGAGTTCCAGTGACCTTAATGTATCAATCAAGGGAGGAGTGAAAACCTGCAGACACTCAGCCCTCTGTGGAATGAGTTTGACACCTGTGCCATAGACATTTAATATTAATGGTAGGGTTTAGGAGTCGATTATCTTCTGAGAATGCAACATTTCAAGGTTATCCTTCACTAAACATTGTTGGACCCATTTGGCATGCATTCTTGATACATGCAGTATATTGATATGTCTAAACTTCTACATAATGTATCATTTGAAGACACAATGAAGATCATCCACCAGGCACATGGAGCAAAGGTATCCTCCTTGACACCTGACATATACACTCAGTAGTTATATCAATAAGCCTGTTGAATCTCTCCCATTGTCTATTCTAAATAATTGTGTTTTACAAAGCCAATCAAAATAATAAATGTTCTGTTTACAGACGAATGAGTTGGTGATGAGTTTGGAGGATGATGACAAGCTTATTCTGCAAGATGGACTAACCCTAAGAGATGCGGGCATTGGTATAGTCATCTTGTTTTTGTACATGTTAGATGGGGTCTTGTACATGTTAGATGGGGGTCTTCCTGGGGCATACCGCTATACATTATACAGTGCCGTTGGAAATTATTCAGACCCCTTGACTATTTCCACATTTTGTTATATTACAGCCTTATTCTAAAATGGAATAATAAAAATAAAATCTGAGCCATGAGGTTGAAGCAATTGTCCTTAGAGCTCTGAGACAAGTTTGTGTCGAGGCACAGAACTGAGGAAGGGTACCAAAACATTTCTGCAGCAGTTTGGAACCACCAAGACTATTCCTAGAGCTCGCCGCCCGGCCAAACTGAGCAATCGGGGGAGAAGGGCCTTGGTTAGGGAGGTGACCAAGAACCCCATGGTCACTCTGACTGAGCTCCAGAGTTCCTCTGTGGAGATATAAGAACGTTCCAGAAGGACAACCATCTCTGCAGCACTCCACCAATCAGACCTTTATGGTAGAGTGGCAAAACGGAAGCCACTCCTCAGTAAATTGCACATGACAGCCTGCTTTGAGTTTGCCAAAAGGTACCTGAAGGACTCTTAGACCATGAGAAACAAGATTATCCACAGAGGAACTATAGCTCTGTCAGTGACCATTGTGTTCTTGGTCACCTCTCTAACCAAGGCCCTTCTCCCATAATTGCTCAGTTTGGCTGGGCGGGGAGCTCTAGGAATAGTCCCCTTCCCCCATGAAGCTGGTTGAGAGAATGCAAAGCTGTCAAAGGCAAAGGGTGGTTACTTTGAAGAATCTCAAATATAAAATATATTTGGATTTGTTAAACTTTTTTTTTTTTTTTTTTTTTTGGTTACATGATTCCATGTGTTATCTCATAGTTTTGATGTCTTCACTATTTTAAAAAATAGTAAAAAACAAAGAAAAACCCTGGAATGAGTATGTGTCCAAACTTTTGACTGGTACTGTATGTGTATTTGGAAAGTATTCAGACCCCTTGACTTTTTTTTTTTTGCAAGTGTTTTAAAAATAAAAAAGATACCTTATTTACATAAGTATTCAGACCGTTTGTGTGTGTATTTTATGAGTTGGAACTGCATTCAGGCAACATCCTGGTAATTAAATATTGTCAAAGTGAAGGGTCTTATTTTATTCCTGTTTTCTTTTTGTTTCAGCAAATGAAACAGAATTGGCCTTCTTCAGGAAAGAGGATTATAAGCTCTTTAAAGCCAACCCCCAACCGGCCTGGTGGTAAGGGTGTTTACTGGCCTTCATCCCCCACTTCACCACGGAAGAGGGGATTCTGATCTGACATGGAGGATACACATGGATGGAAGATTGGGGGGGTGACATGTGCCTTCAGACCTTCAAGTATTTTCATTTAACATGCCATTTATATATATAAAACATGTTTTTGCCTCTCCACTGAAATGCACTTTCCATTTATTTGGTGGTGTTGAATATGATTATGGTTTTACATGGATTTTCATTGTACTTACTAGTTTCCTGTAAGACCTGTTTTATTACTGTAAACATGATTCCAAATTAAATCACTGGTTTGAAATGATTCATCTAAAAAGCTTTATTGCATAAGTACAGTGAAGTATTTCCCCCCTTGCTGAAATGGGTCCAAATATGGCATATAAGCTTTAATATTCAATAGAAAAAGGAAATGTATTCTTACCCAAGGAGAAACCACTGGCTTTGCTCATTCTAGTTTTTACAAGTAAATACGGTACTGCATTACACACACACACAAATGAATCACAAAAAGGCCCTTTATCACAGCTATACACTGTACCAGGCAAGATGGGTCCATAGACTCATGCTGCTTCATGCCAAGTTCTGACTCCACAGGAACCGGGATTGTCAACCGGTGATTTTTTCCACTCAATTGTCCAGTGTGGGTGATTGCGTGCCCAATGGAGCATCTTATTTTTAGCTGATCGGAGTGGAACCCAGTATAGACAAGGATCGATGAATTGTGCGTTCCACGATACCTTTCTGCACACCACTTGTACTGCGCAGTTATTTTTCTGTTTTTGGTCCGCCTGTGCATGATTCTTGACATTTTCCTTTGACCTCTCATCAACGAGCTTTTTTTCGCCCACAGTAATGCCGCTGACTGGGCATGTTTGGTTTGTCGCATCATTCTCGGTAAACCCTAGACATTGTCGTATGTGAAAATCCCAGGAGTGAGGCTGTTTTTGAGATATTGGATCCGGCGCACCTGGCCCAGACGATCATACCACTCAGTTGCTTAGATTACTCGTTTTGCCCATTTTAACATTCAATCGAACTGTAACTGACTGGCTCAATGCCGTCTCCATTTTCATAAACTGGGTGGTGTACCTAATAAACTGGCTGGTGAGTGTATATCGCACATTATGTGTGCGCTGAAGACACTTTCCTTCAGTTAATTGCTCATTTCCCAGGTTGACAGTAGTTGTGTGTTTTGTGACGGATGTGTCCAGTCTCCTTACATAATGATGTTGTTAGGACTGGAGCTGCTGTGGTAGCGAAACTAATGCAAAACTCAAGACTCCAATATTAGCAGGCAGTGTTTGTCTAAACACTTTGTCCACTTTGAAGTGCTAAGACAGAGTGGCTATATAAGGAATGGAACAAAAATGAACAGGGCCTGCTACCATTATAACCTATTCAGCTGTCAGATGTGGGCATTAACAAGCAAGAACTGAGATGGAAAGATAATGGAGAAATGTCAAGAGGAGTTATTTTCGTATAGAGAGAGGGGATTCTATACGTAATGCAAAGATGGGAGAACTATAAGGCCAATAGGAGTTGTTCATGTACATACAAGGAGTGACTATATGTGCAATGTAAAGACGGGAAAAACTATAAAGTCAGAACTCTGTGATTAGAGAATTTAGTATTTTCCATGGAAAGGCTCGGCTCTGTTGCATTTGTAATAAAGTCTAAATTGAATTCACAAGTTCCGGTATCTGTGCAAATATTTGACTCAAGATATTCCACAACACTGCACACAGACTGTCTGTCTGGAAGCGACAGCGCAGTAACACACAGCTGAACAACAAAGACGGACCGTATTAACTAGGTCTCTAACACTAATCCTTATACAGACTTCTGTCTATCATTTTTTTTCCTATTTCAGGGTCAAGTGCAGCTTCTCAGTTGAGGCTCAATTCAGGCACTTCTGGTTGGTAAATCTTGTCGAATAGTGGGTTTGGAGATTTGAACATGCTGAAATTGACCAGAAAGTAGTCACATCCTTCTTCACTTTACCCAAGAGAAGCTTAGAGGTCTAGTCAAATATGAAATGTCTTGCTATGATACTCAGTGAAAGTGATACATATTTCTGTTCATGTTTCTTAACCCAGTTAAACAAATCATTTATCATAACAGAAGATAGTATATTGGACTTGTGAGGTAACCTTTCAGTATTTCAGTTTCTAGAAAAATAGTAACACTTTTCTTGAGTTTGTTTCTTATTTGGATTTAAAAATGAAGTTGCATTAAAAAGTGCCATAGTGTGTGTCAGACAAAATATGTACAACAAACCATCCCTTTCATCAGAGCTAGAAAATGGATTTGCACTGAGTCTCTACTTGATTGGACCGTCACACATCACCACTTAAGTCCCTGGGCAGAACGCCATTGGCTGTGTCCTCTTGGGTCTGAGGAGGGTGGTGGCATGGACTCTCCCAGCCTCGACGTATCTTTGCCAATCTGAACGCTAGGCAGGGCAGTGCCAGGAAGAGCCGACCCACCAGGACCAGACAGGGCAGGATCAGTGCCAGCAGGTATGTGGGGGGCATGTAGTAAGGGTAAGCAAATGAGAAGAAAGCAAAGTCCCAGCTGAAGAAGAGGGTGTGCATGATGGAGAGAGTCAAGGCAGCGTACCCCAACCCTGACTGGAGACATGATAGAAAACCGCTCAAAATGTTGCAATAAACTACAGGTGCATACAAAAGTGTCAAGTATCGTGCTGTTAGCTACTCACCAGTACAAAAGTGTCAAGTATTGTGCTGTTAGCTACTCACCAGTACAAAAGTGTCAAGTATTGTGCTGTTAGCTACTCACCAGTACAAAAGTGTCAAGTATTGTGCTGTTAGCTACTCACCTGTACAAAAGTGAACTCTCTCCAACTGAGAGCGTTACCCACCGAGGGTAGAGATGTGATGGCCAGAAGAGTCAGAACACCAAGTCCCAGAATGCCAGAGGATAGATAAAAGTCCGATCTCCACACCTGAGGCTCCTCCCAGGAATGCTCCACTCCTGCCTTCACCTGAAGGGGCACAAAGACCGGTTAGTGGAAAACCAAATGATTCGCTGATGCAGTTAAAAGCATTAAAACACTGGGAGACTGTGAGAAAAGTGTGAGAGGAACACTTAATCTGTGGATCAACTAATGAGCGCGCACTGCCTTCTCCCACTTGTGAACAACGCTCTATGGGAGAGCTGGATGCGTGAGAGCATCCTGCCCCCAAGAAGCAGCTCTTAACGGAGTCAGTCTGTTAATTAGTCCTCAGCCACACTCTGTCACGTCTAGTTCACACTCATAGAGAGTTCAAAATGCAGCCCCGGCCTACTGCTCCACAGCAGTGACATCACCAACCACGGTTGGTAACATTTTATTTGGATAGTCCCCTACTGATGGATTATAGATGTTCAACTAGCTATGAGTTCAACCTGTTCAACTGACTCCAACCACTCACCTGTCTGTACGCTGCATCCAGCAGCCTGTATTGGGAAGCCTTGCGCAGGGTCAGACACATACTGTAGACTGCATGCAGCCCGGCACATAGGAAGCTCAGCAGGCCTAGCTGTTTGCGTCTCCCCATCCAGTGGTCCAGCCAGCCGGGGAAGTGGCTGTACTTTGTTCCCCGGACCAGCTGCAGTGTGGCAGCCCACAGTCCCGGGAGGTAGACCAGCGCCAGGATCACCAGGGCCACTGCTGGTAGCGTCTCGTTCACCGTCTCCAGGGGTAGCTGGTAGAAGTTGTTTTGCCCCCGGGACAGATAGGGCATGAGAACACCACGCAGGAAGTTGTAGCCGTAGAAGAAAAGGATGAGGAGGAAGGTGACCATTAGGGGGCCGCCCCAGGATGGGAAGAGGCGCAGGGGGGCGTCCTCAACATGCCTAGAGCTAGCAAGGCCTCCCATGTCCACTGCCAGGAAACTCATACAGCGAGCCAGCTGGATCACAGTTCTCTTGGCCTCAGGACAGTCACTGCTGATCAGGACCTGGGAGGGGCAGGGGGGAGAGGACTGATTAGGAGAAATTGAGGCTCACATTGTGTGGGTGAGTGCCTGTCGGTGTGCTAAATCTATAACTACATATAGTGGCAATAAAAAGTATGTGAACCCTTTGGAATTACCTGGATTTCTGCATAAATTGATCATCATATTTGATCTGACCTTCATCTAAGTCACAACAATAGACAAACATAGTGTGCTTAAACCAATAACACACAAACTATTGTATTTTTCTTGTCTATATTGAATACATATTTTAAACATTCACAGTGTAGGTTGGAAAAAGTATGTGAATCCCTAAACTATTGACTTCTCCAAAAGCTAATTGGAGTCAGGAGTCAGCTAACCTGGAGTCCAACCAATGAGACGAGATTGGAGATGTTGTTAGAGCTGCCTTGCCCTATAAAAAAACACTCACAAAAAGCATTGCCTGATTGCTATTCACAAGAAGCATTGCCTGATGTGAACCATGCCTCGAACAAAACAGATCTCAGAAGACTTGCATAAAGCTGGAAAGGGTTACAAAAGTATCTCTCAAAGCCTTGATGTTCATCAGTCCACGGTAAGACAAATTGTCTGTAAATGGAGACAGCTCAGCACTGTAGCTACTCTCCCTAGGAGTGGCCGTCCTGCAAAGATGACTGCAAGAGCACAGCGCAGAATTCTCAATGAGGTTAAAAATAATCCTAGAGTGTCAGCTAATGACTTACAGAAATCTCTGGAACATGCTGGTACATGCTAACATTTCTGTTGACGAGTCTACAATACGTAAAACACTAAACAAGAATGGTGTTCATGGGAGGTCACTACGGAAGAAGTCACTGCTGTCCAAAAAACCCCATTGCTGTACATCTGAAGTTTGCAAAAGAACACCTGGATGTTCCAGCGAGCTACTTGCAAAATATTCTGTGGATAGATTAAACTACAGTTGAGTTGTTTGGAAGGAACACACAATACTATGTGTGGAGAAAAAAAGGCAGAGCACACCAACATCAAAACTCATCCCAACTGTAAAGTACGGTGGAGGGAGCATCATGGTTTTGGGCTGCTTTGCTGCCTGAGGGCCTGGAGAGCTTGATATCATCGACGGAAAAATGAATTCCCAAGTTTATCAAGACATTTTGCAGGAGAATGTTAGGCTATCCGTCTGCCAATTGAAGCTCAACAGAAGTTGGGTGATGCAACTGGACAACAACCCAAAACACAGACGTAAATCAACAACAGAATGGCTTCAACAGAAGAAAATACGCCTCCTGGAGTGGCCCAGTCAGTCCTGACCTCAACCCGATTGAGATGCTGTGGCATGACCTCAAGAGAACAGTTCACACCAGACATCCCAAGAATATTGCTGAACTGAAACAATTTTGTAAAGAGGAACTTCTCCTGACCTTGCAGGTCTGATCCGCAACTACAGAAAACGTTTGGTTGAGGTTATTGCTGCCAAAGGAGGGTCAAACAGTTATTAAGGGTTCAAATACTTTTCCCACCCTGCACTGTGAATGTTTACAGCGGGTTCAATAAAGACATGAACATGGATCATTTTTTGTGTGTTATTAGTTTAAGCAGACTGTTTTCGTCTATTATTGTTACCTAGATGAAGATCAGATCAAATTTGATGACCAATTTATGCAGAAATCCAGGTATTTCCAAAGGGTTCACATTATTTTTCTTGCCACTGTATATAATGTGTGGAGTTGTATGTACAGTATATACATGATTACTCTCTTACCCGCCTGCTGCCGTCATGAGCTCCAGTCTGTAGGGCCCAGGCTGAGACCACATTGAAGCCCTTCACCACTCTGCTCTCTGGGAACAGCTCTGCCAGCCTCTCAGCGTTAGACGGCTCTCCACTGTTAAGCTTGGTGGCGTTGCTCACATCCACCAGCACCTTCCCAGCCAGCACATCCCTCAACCCCACCAGGGTGTGGTAGTGTTCAGGGTAGAGAGCAGCAAAGACAACTTTCTCTGTGCCAACCATCGCCTCCCGCTGTGTGAGAAGCTGAACCCCATCAGGAAACTGTCCGGTGGCTATATGCTTTGGGTTACGGCTGCCGACCACTACCCTATAACCACAGGCAACTAATCGCACAGCCAGGGAGCGGGAGTAGTCACCTGAGCCTAGGATGCCCACTGTGGGGTTTCCCGGGTCACAGGGCAGGGATTCCTCTGGGGTGTCAAATGAGTTGGACAGCAGGGGTGTCCTCATGTCGCCAAGAGGCATGTTGGACCTGTAGAGCTGGAAGAGGCGTTGAGGCTGTTATTACATACTATTAATACTACACATTGTAATTACATAGTTTTTTCATATATTCATAGTAACTATATTAAGTTCAACTATGGCACTATAATGCAAACAAGAGCCATATCCACATCAAATAGCCATATCATTCGTGGAGCATTTCACATTATGCTACACTCGCATTAACATCTACTAACCATGTGTATGTGACAAATAATATTTGATTTGACAAATTGAATATATGAGTACTACTTGTTGCTGTAATACTGCCACTAAATTCTGGATTGGCCTTACATTTTCATCATGCAACCATTCAAATATCACATGCCCTTTTCCCTGTCCAAATATCAAATGATGTAGTGTCCTCTGCCAACTACACAACATCAAATCAAAGTTTATTTGTCACGTGCGCCGAATACAACAGGTGTATGCAACAGTGAAATGCTTACTTACAGGCTCTAACCAATAGTGCAAAAAAGGTATTAGGCGAACAATAGGTAGGTAAAGAAATAAAACAACAGTAAAAAGACAGGCTATATACAGTAGCGAGGCTATAAAAGTAGCGAGGCTACATACAGACACCGGTTAGTCAGGCTGATTGAGGTAGTATGTACATGTAGATATGGTTTAAGTGACAATGCATATATGATGAACAGAGAGTATCAGTAGCATAAAAGAGGGGTTGGCGGGTGGTGGGTGGGACACAATGCAGATAGCCCATTTAGCCAATGTGCGGGAGCACTGGTTGGTCGGCCCAATTGAGGTAGTATGTACATGAACGTATAGTTAAAGTGACTATGCATATATGATAAACAGAGAGTAGCAGCAGCGTAAAAAGAGGGGTGGGGGGTAATAACTGTTGAGAAGCCTTTTTGTCCTAGACTTGGCACTTCGGTACCGCTTGCCATGCGGTAGAAGAGAGAACAGTCTATGACTGAGGTGGCTGGGTTCTTTGACAATTTTTAGGGCCTTCCTCTGACACCGCCTGGTGTAGAGGTCCTGGATGGCAGGCAGCTTAGCCCCAGTGATGTACTGGGCCGTACGCACTACCCTCTGTAGTGCCTTGCGGTCGGAGGCCGAGCAATTGCCGTACCAGGCAGTGATGCAACCAGTCATCACATGCTCTCGATGTTGCAGCTGTAGAACCTTTTGAGGATCTCAGGACCCATGCCAAATGGGGGGGATAGGCTTTGTCGTGGGAATAGGCTTTGTCGTGCCCTCTTCACGACGGTCTTGGTTTGTTTGGACCATTCTAGTTTGTTGTTGATGTGGACACCAAGGAACTTGAAGCTCTCGACCTGCTCCACTACAGCCCCGTCGATGAGAATGGGGGCGTGCTCGGTCCTCCTTTTTCTGTAGTCCACAATCATCTCCTTAGTCTTGGTTACGTTGAGGGATAGGTTGTTATTCTGGCACCACCTGGCCAGGTCTCTGACCTCCTCTCTATAGGCTGTCTCGTCGTTGTCGGTGATCAGGCCTACCACTGTTGTGTCGTCTGCAAACTTAATGATGGTGTTGGAGTCGTGCAGTTGTGGGTGAACAGGGAGTACAGGAGGGGACTGAGCACGCACCCCTGGGGAGCTCCAGTGTTGAGGATCAGTGTGGCAGATGTGTTGCTACCTACCCTCACCACCTGGGGGAGGCCTGTCAGGAAGTCCAGGATCCAGTTTTAGAGGGAGGTGTTTAGTCCAAGGATCCTTAGCTTAGTGATGAGCTTTGAGGGTACTATAGTGTTGAACGCTGAGCTGTAGTCAATGAATAGCATTCTCACATAAGTGTTCCTTTTGTCCAGGTGGGAAAGGGCAGTGTGGAGTGCAATAGAGATTGTATCATCGGTGGATCTGTTTGGGCGGAGTGCAAATGGGAGTGGGTCTAGGGTTTCTGGGATAATGGTGTTGATGTGAGCCATTACCAACCTTTCAAAGCACTTCATGGCTACGGACGTGAGTGCTACGCGTCTGTAGTCATTTAGGCAGGTTGCCTTTGTGTTCTTGGGCACAGGGAATATGGTGGTCTGCTTGAAACATGTTGGTATTACAGACTCAATCAGGGACATGTTGAAAATGTCAGTGAAGACACCTGCCAGTTGGTCAGAACATGCCCGGAGCACACGTCCTGGTAATCCGTCTGGCCCCGCAGCCTTGTGTATGTTGACCTGTTTAAAGGTCTTACTCACGTCGGCTATGAAGACTGTGATCACACAGCCGTCCGGAACAGTTGATGCTCTCCTGCATGCCTCAGTGTTGCTTGCCTCGAAGCGAGCATAGAAGTGATTTGGCTTGTGTCACTGGTCAGCTCGCGGCTGTGCTTCTCTTTGTAGTCTGTATTAGTTTACAAGCCCTGCCACATAAGACGAGCGTTGGAGCCGGTGTAGTATGATTCAATCTTAGCCCTGTATTGACGCTTTGCCTGTTTGATGGTTCTTCGCAGGGCATAGCAGGATTTCTTGAAGGCGGCAGCTCTCATCTCAGTGCGAATGTTGCCTGTAATCCATGGCTTCTGGTTGACTGATGTGGTGTACTCCTCAATGCCATCGGAAGAGTCCCAGAACATGTTCCAGTCTGTGATAGCAAAACAGTCCTGTAGTTTAGCATCTGCTTCGTCTGACCACTTTTTTATAGACTGAGGCCAAAACTATGTGGACACCTGCTTGTCGAACATCTCATTCCAAAATCATGACCATTAATATGGAGTTGGTCTCCCCTTTGCTGCTATAACAGCCTCCACTCTTCTGGGAAGGCTTTCCATTATATGTTGCAACACTGCTGCGGGGACTTGATTCCATTCAGCCACAAGAGCATTAGTGAGGTTGGGCACTGATGTTGGGCGATTAGATCTGGCTCAGTCGGCGTTCCAATTAATTCCAAAGGTGTTTAATGCTCTGTGCAGGCCAGTCAAGTCCTTCCACACCGATCTAGACAAACCATTTCTGTATGGACCTCGATTTGTGCACGGGGGCATTGTCATGCCAGTCAGACAGTCAGCCTCAGACCATTATTCCTCCACCACCAAGCTTGTGAGGCCTACCACTTCGCGGCTGAGCCATTGTTGTTCCTAGACTTTTCCACTTCACAATAACAGCATTTACATTTGACCAGGGCAGCTCTTGCAGGGCAGAAATTCGACGAACTGACTTGTTGGAAAGGTGGCATCCTACAACGGTGCCACGTTGAAAGTCATGGAGCTCTTCAGTAAGGCCATTCTATTGCCAATGTTTGTCTATAGAGATTGCTTGGCTGTGTGCTTGATTTTATACGCCTGTCAGCAATGGGTGTGGCTGAAATAGCCGAATCCACTTATTTGAAGGTGTCCACATACTTATGTGTAAGAAATGCATTTATTTAACACTGCCAAACAGCACGACAAGCAGTGGCGACTTGTCATTCAGGGCAGAGTCACACCTGTTTTGAGGCCTGCATTTTAGTATGTTTTTGGGGGGAGGGGGCCCTTCCTGTTTTGCATGTTATTTTGGCATTAAACGTGTCACATATCAGTTTGCAAACCATGTAAAAAAAGATATATACATCATTTAGTTAATAACGCTGCATATAAACATGGTCTTTTTTTTGTTTTCTTGAGTAAGGCAGCTCCAAAATGCAGGTGTTTCAGCCTAGCTCAGTGCTTTTTGTGGTGGTGGGGCAAGCCAGCAGAAAATACAGAGCGTTGCGACGTCATTGGCTCAGTGTTCTGTCACTCATGGGGACACTACGTCACCGCCAAGTCTAAGGGGAGACCTCAAATTCTAGCCCCTTGAGTGATGCCATAGAGTTACATTAGAAGGGCTCATCCAAGAAGGCTCAATGTCATTGGCCACAGATAATATTACGTCAAATCACGTTATACGTACAGTAGCTTTTTGCACAATAGCCTTGATTGGACTGATCATGTCAACATCATACTTTAACATTTTTTAGCTAGCCGTCATCATCATGAATCAAGTCGACAATCTACTGGCAAATCCTTTTTAATCCTTGTCATATGAAGAGAAATTATAGATAAAATGTATTGGGGCTCATTTGCCATTGGACATAAACATTGGAAATGTTGGAAATCTCAAATTCAACAATGAGTGGTTTGGAAGGAATCAGTGGCTAACTGCAATTATTACAAAGCAATCATTAGCCTGCTATTCAGTGGAGTGGCTGTGTGGTGGAGTGGCTCTTTTCCTAGTTTTAAAATGATAAACATTCAACATTGGCCATGCTGTCAATGAAGCATGATTTGTGCCGCGCTCAAAACAACTGTTAACTCTGAAATGCAAAATCAGACTTTTGTGAGTTCAAGACAATTGGAAACTCGGGGAAAAACGTTTTGAACTTTCATCCAACTCGAAATTGTACATTCGGAACTCGGGCATCTTTCTAGAGCTACAACCTGAACATTACTGACGTTATTATGATTCTACCATTTTTTCCCCTGAGTTCCCAGTTGTCTCGAAAGCACCATAAATCCAGAGAATGCCAGACATTGATGACAAAGTTTGATGATCAAATCTGCCCACGAAGGACCGCCACGCCACCTTCCTGTTCAAGTGAGCACAGCACAACAAGGTGAGTCTAATGTCTTGTATGCTGCTGCATAAATGATGTAATATGCCAGGGAGATATGTATACTGTAGCTAAGAAAGTAATACTAAGTGTATGTTGTGTAGTAAGCTTTTAGTAGCCCATGTGCCTCACCCTAATAATTTGGTCTATTTTCCACTCTTAATTTTGCCTACTGTTCTGACTTGGTGGTGCACACACTGTTTAAGAGAAATGTAATCAGTGAATATTGTAAGAGCTTTCATTGTTTACATGCCCCCTTTATTTATCCTATGGTTCTGACTTGGTGTACAGGGAGAACACTGTAAGAATGGCCCATGTTCTGAATTCTGTTGCTGTATATTTCAAAAGTGCTGAACAAACAGTTATATTTACTACGTCCGTCCTAGCTCGCTCATTAATGTCTTAATCGAAATGACAGATTGCCTCTTTTCTGCTTGTCGTCCACTTATGCCATAGTTTATACATCAATTGTCAGTAGAAACCACACTTGTTTAACCCTCCTGCTGTGTTCCAGTCGAATTGGACCGATTTACAGTTCTCTCTCTGAAAAATGTAGTTAATTTAATTGTCATATGGTTCCATGACTTTGTCCACACAGGGCATCTGAACACACAAAACACATTTGGATGATTTTCATAAAATTTTGGGTGTTTTATTTAACCTTTGTATACCTATGGTGTTCCCAGTCATTAGATGGGTGAGACTACAATTAGTGTATAAAATTGAGTTCCGGCACATGCCCATTCATCAGATGGACACACTTCTCCTCCCAGCCCCCACATGGATGTGTTTGACACACACACACACACACACACACACACACACACACACACACACACACACACACACACACACACACACACGCACACACACACACACACTCCCCTTCTTGGCTTCCATGGCAACCCCCACGGGAACCTTTTCCCAATAGAATCTTTCCCCCAGGGAAACACACCTGTGGCATTCTCACAAGCAATCGCAACATTGTTTCAACAATATATAGAACTTTTCTTGCAGCTATTGTATATAAAGCTTTTTTTGGGGTCTTGCTCACAATTAATTCTGTGGCAACACAATGACCAAACGATATACTGTATGTGAGGCTCTTGATCATATTTTTGATCATGACACTGGAGAAGAGGAGAGAGTCCTTATTAAACTTGGACACAAAGTAGTCTGTGATAAATATCACAATATGTTTCATCTGAGAATTTGTTAAAGTCAAAATAATCCATACATGATGTGTTTCTTTTACTCAAAAACTAGTTGTATGAGCTCAGGTCAATGAGGCCTACAGGCCATAAATAGCAAATGGAAGTTGTAATGTTCTTGTAAACTTGTAATGTTCACAAGAACTTAAGTTTATAAAATATCTAACACAACATTAGGTGATCATATATTTATTATTATGGATTTATAATCAGCTATAATTGTGCGGCAATTTGGACCGGGAACACAGAATTAATTAACATGAAACGAACACAACAGGAGGATTAACCAAGTCAGACATATCAGCTATGTTTTTTTTTAAAGGCCGTAAAAGAGACAGAATGAACTCTTTCGCTGCAAGACAAGGCTCCGTTGATAGCCAGGTGTAGCAGTTGTGAGGTTTTGGGACTCTGCTGTTGGGACAGCTTTATGTAGGCTCTAACAGTTTGTGGGAAACATTTGTCACCATTATAGTGCAATTCATGTATTGTTTAGCGTTGTTTTGGGTTGTGTAGTGGCTTTGCTGGAATTGCATACCACATGTTGTTTTTTGCCCCACCAAGATTTCCATTCTAAAATCGACACTGACGACAAGGGAATAATATCATATGTATTTTATGCCAATAGTTTGTTATTCGAGGCGCATATTCATTGCACTTACGTGTGTTGTTTATGAAGCAGAATCCGTCATATGCCTTGCAGATGCCGAACTGCGTTACAACAAGACTCTGCCCACATCGCTCCGCCCGTCTGTGTACGGAAGATAACTATGGCCGTGCAGAACACCCGTGCAACATGCAGTTCCTTGTGATCCGATTAGACAGATAATATACACAGAAGATAATAATAGCTATGCGGTTTCATAGTATATTATGAAATTAGCTGTTGTGTAAAATGTGCCATGTAAAAACACACTGGTATATGATATGAAAGATTGCTGTATCTTTATTGGACTTTCAGTCACATAATTCGTTATTTAAAAAAATATATATTATATTAGATTTATATGTAATAAGATTATGTCATAAAGTTGTTACATATGCGGTTTGTACAATTGTGCGCACTTACTAACGCGGGAAAGGAAAAACAATTTCTGGGCAATAGATTACAGACTTTTCCCGACAGGTGTCACTGTTGAACTGTGCTTGGACAGAGTCAGAGAGAGGTGACTGAGGTGCCTTACCAAACGTTGGAGGTGCTGCTCACTTTGAGATGTTTTCAACATCAAAACTGTAGTGTACTTATGCAATAAGTCCATGTCCCAGGCAACCTGTTATGTAGATCCATATGATTCAATCCAAAGAGAATGGTAAAGATAAGAGGTGCAAATTCAGGATTTTATTCAGCTCTGATCTTTTCTATTCATTTGAGGTTTAGGCAGAAATACCATACCAATGACATGGGATGTGAATTCAACTTATAACTTTAAGGTCAGAAAAAAACGTGTTGGGGACTGGAAGGAGACTCCCACATGGCTGACATCGGTTCCTGTCCTGGGGTGTGTGTGTTGGGGTTAGGCGGGTTACCTGTCACTCTGCTGAGCATTGCGGGCTCTGTGGAGTAGAGGTGCCAAAGTCACCCCGAGGAGGGCAGAGAAGTCTCCCTCTCATAACTCAGGTCACAGCTCTGACACCTAACTACCTAATTAGGCATCATCTACAATATCCCTTCACAGTTTAAGCATGCCAATACGCACGCACGCACGCACGCACGCACGCACGCACGCACGCACGCACGCACGCACGCACGCACACACACACACACACACACACACACACACACACACACACACACACACACACACACACACACACACACACACCTACCTGTATTGGAGCGTTCTGACTTTCATGGTCATCTGAGATAGTCATCGCCATAAGATGCTTATAAGTAGAGTATAGCCAATTATGCACAGATGGTACACTATATACACAAAAGTATGTGGACAAATTAGTGGATTTGGCTATTTCAGCCACACCCGTTGCTGACAGGTGTATAACATCGAACACACAGCCATGCAATCTCTATAGACAAACATTGGCAGCAGAATGGCCTTACTGAAGAGCTCAGTGACTTTCAAGGGGGCACTGTCATAGGATGCCAGCTTTCCAACAAGTCACTTCATCAAATTTCTGCCCTGCAAGATCTGCCCCAGTCAACTGTAAATGCTTTCATCGTGAAGTGGAAACCTCTAGGAGCAAGAACGGATCAGCCACAAAGTGGTAGGCCACACAAGCTCACAGAACATCAGAACATCAGCACAAGAACTGTTCGCCAGCTTTATGAAATTGGTTTCCATGGCTGAGCAGCCGCACACAAGCCTAAGTCGGCTGGAGTGATGTAAAGCTCGCTACCATTGGACTCTGGAGCAGTGGAAATGTGTTCTTTGGAGTGATGAATCATACTTCACCATCTGGCAGTCTGACGGACGTTTATTCAGATGCCAGGAGAACGCTACCTGCCCGAATGCATAGTGTTAACTGTAAAGTTTGGTGGAGGAGTAATAATGGTCTGGGACTGTTTTTCATTGTTTGGGCTAGGCCCCTTAGTTCCAGGGAAGGGAAATCCTAACACTACAGCATACAATGACATTCCAGACAATTCTGTGCTTACAACGTTGTGGCAACAGTTTGGGGAAGGCCCTTTCCTGATTCAGCATGACAATGCCCCCATGCACAAAGCAAGGTACTTACAGAAATGGTTTGTTGAGATCGGTGTGGAAAAACTTGATTGGCCTGCACAGAGCCCTGACCTCAAGCCCATTAAACACCTTTGGGTTGAATTGGAACGCTGACTGCAAGCCAGGCCTAATCGGCCAACATCAGTGTCCTGGAATCCGCCAAACCAAGATTAGTCCGTTCCAGAGAACGCGTTTCCATTGCTCCAGAGTCCAATGGTGGCAAACTTTACATCACTCCAGCCGACGCTTGGCATTGCTCATGGTGATCTTAGGCTTGTGTGTGGCTGCTCGGCCATGGAAACCCATTTAATGATGCTCCCGACGAACCATTGTTGTGCTGACATTGCTTCCAGAGGCAGTTTGGGAGTGCCACATTGAAAGTCATTGAGCTCTTTAGTAAGGCCATTCTACTGCCAATGTTTGTCTATGGAGATTGCATGGCGGTGTGCTCGATTTTATACACCTGTCAGCAACAGCATCCGTAATGGGTCTGCGAGCAAACGACCACCCCTCATCACTGTCAAATGCTCCCTAAAACACTTCTGTGAGCAGGCCTTTCTAATCTACCTGGCCGGGGTATCCTGGACCGACATTGACCTCATCCCGACAGTAGAGGATGCCTGGTTATTCTTTAAAAGTGCCTTCCTCACTATCTTAAATATGCATATAGTATCTCAACTTGCACATCCATCTTTTGCACATCTACCATTCCAGTGTTTAATTGCCATATTGTAATTACGTCACTACCATGGCCTATTTATTGCCTTAACTCCCTTATTTGACCTCACTGTATATAGACTTTTTCTTTTTTCTACTGTATTATTGACTGTTTTGTTCATTCCATGTGTAACTCTGGGTTGTTGTGTCGAACTGCTATGCTTTATCTTGGCCAGGTCGCAGTTGCAAATGAGAACTTGTTCTCGACTAGCTTACCTGGTTAAGTAAAAGGTGAAATATATATATTTAAAACAGGTGGCCCGAAATAGCCGAATCCACCAATTTGAAGGGTTGTCCACATACTTTTGTATATATAGTGTATGTTCTTATTTTGTCTTCTAAAAATTACAATAGGCCTTGTACCATGGCTGATACTGATTGGATGCTTGCCATTTTCTTTATATACTACCGTTCAAAAGTTTGGAGTCACTTAGAAATGTCCTTGTTTTTGAAAGAAAAGCATTTTTTTGTCCATTAAAATATCAAATTGATCAGAAATACAGTGCAGACATTGTAAATGTTGTAAATGACTATTGTAGCTGGAAACAGATGATTGTTATTGAACATCTACATAGGCACACAGAGGCCCATTATCAGCAACCATCACAGTGTTCCAATGGCACGTTGTTAGCTAATCCAAGTTTATAATTTTAATAGGCTAATTGATCATTAGAAAACCCTTTTGCAATTATGTTAGCACAGCTGGAAACTTTTGTTCTGATTAAAGCAGCAATTATTTAGACTAGTTGAGTATTTGGAGCATCAGCATTTGTGGGTTCGATTACAGGCTCAAAATGGCCAGAAACAAAGAACTTTCTTCTGAAACTCGTCAGTCCATTCTTGTTCTGAGAAACGAAGGCTATTCCATGCGAGAAATTGCCAAGAAACTGAAGATCTCGTACAACGCTGTGTATTACACCCGTCACAGAACAGTTCAAACTGGCTTTAACCAGAACAGAAAGAGGAGTGGGAGGCCCCGGTGCACAACTGAGCAAGAGGTGTGGTGGTTAATTTCTTTACAATCAAATGAGGAGAGACAAACTTATCACACAAGTCAGAGTAATATTTAAACAAAATCTTTATTCACTTATTAATAAAGGAGCAGGTCAATACAACACACACATCGATTGAGTGCTCTACGATAATGATGGCTGGTCGACGAATCACCCTCAGATGAGTCATTGAGAGCCCAGAGACAAAGGTCTTTTATAGCCAAGATACACCCCTTTCAGTCTACATGACAAACAACAGATGTATGGAGTGGGTCACAAGGTTAAGATTTTTATCTTTATTTTTAAAAGAATTACCCCATTTTCTCCCCAATTTCGTGGTATCCAATTGTTTAGTAGCTACTATCTTGTCTCATCGCTACAACTCACGTACGGGCTCAGGAGAGACGAAGGTTGAAAGTCGTGCGTCCTCCGATACACAACCCAACCAAGCCGCACTGCTTCTTAACACAGCGCGCATCCAACCCGGAAGCCAGCCGCACCAATGTGTCGGAGGAAACACCGTGCACATGGCAACCTTGGTTAGCGTGCACTGCGCCCGGCCCGCCACAGGAGTCGCTGGTGCGCGATGAGACAAGGATATCCCTACCGGCCAACCCCTCCCTAACCCGGACGACGCTAGGCCAATTGTGCGTCGCCCCACGGACCTCCCGGTCGCGACAGAGCCTGGGCGCGAACCCAGAGTCTCTGGTGGCACAGCTGGCGCTGCAGTACAGCACCCTTAACCACCCGGGAGGCCCACCCAAGGTTAAGATGTGTATGAAAAATACTTATAATTCACAGCAGACAGTATCTGCTGTAAAAACAGTTCTCTTTGTGTAGAGACTAAGGTCTGGCCCTTGGGTCATCTCTCCCTGGTACCTTATACAACAAAAACATTAACTCATGCTCTGGGATGCAGTCTCTTTAGGTTAACACACAAAGGACATCGTAAATCTCCTGTCAGAGTCATCTCCCAGAGGCCCACTTTCAGTTCACACAGACACAGAGTTGTAAGAACCCTCTATTCTTTTGCATAAAACAACCATGCAATAAAAGTATTATAACGTAATCGTGCAATTTTGCTCACAGAAGCCAAGTACTTTAAAGTGTCTAGTTTGAGAAACAGACGCCTGTCAAGTTCGTCGTAATGAGTAGACCAAGGCGCAGCGTGAATAGAGTTCCACATATTTTTAATAAACTGAAACTCACCAAAACAATAAAGCATAGACTAAATGTGAAGCTACTGGTGTGCACTCAGGCAACTCAATGTAGACAAGATCCCACAAACACAAATGAGGAAATGGCTACCTAAATATGATCCCCAATCAGAGACAACGATAAACAGCTGTCTCTGATTGGGAACCATATCAGGCCAAAATAGACATACAAAAAACCTAGATGACCCACCCTAGTCACTATCACTCCCCAAACAACATAGAGAATAAACAGCTTACTATGGTCAGGGCGTGACAACGCCTTACACGTTCTCGACTGGCAGCTTCATTAAATAGTATCCGCAAAACACCAGTCTCAACGTCAACAGTGAAGAGGTGACTCTGGGATGCTGGCCTTCTAGGCAGAGTTGCAAAGAAAAGTCCATATCTCAGACTGGCCAATAAAAAGAAAAGATTAAGATGGGCAAAAGAACACAAACACTCGACAAAGTATTCACACCCCTTTACTTTTTCCACATTTGTTGTGTTACTGCCTGAATTTAAAATGGATTACATTTAGATTTTGGCCTACACATCATACCCCAAAATGTCAAGGTGAAATTATGTTTTTAGAAATTTTAACTAATTAATTAAAAATGAAAAGCTGAAATATCTTGAGTCAATAAGTATTCAAGCCCTTTGTTATGGCAAACTTAAATAAGTTCAGGAGTAAAATGTTGCTTAAGTCACATACATTTTCATCGATTATGTGTGCAATAAAAGTGTTTAACATGATTTTTGAATGACTATCCAATCTCTGTACCCCACACACAATTATCTGTAAGGCCCCTCTGCAGTCAAGCAATGAATGATTTAACAACAGAGACAAGGGAGGTTTTCCAATGCCTCGCAAATAAGGGCACCTATTAGTAGACATTGAATATCCTTTGAGCATGGTGAAGTAATTAAAAATGCTTTGGATGGTGTAGTAATACATCCAGTCACTCACTACAAATATACATATATACAGTATTCGGCCCCCTTGAACTTTGCGACATTTTGCCACATTTCAGGCTTCAAACATAAAGATATAAAACTGTATTCTTTTGTGAAGAATCAACAACAAGTGGGACACAATCATGAAGTGGAACGACATTTATTGGATATTTCAAACTTTTTTAACAAATCAAAAACTGAAAAATTGGGCTTGCAAAATTATTCAACCCCCTTAAGTTAATACTTTGTAGCGCCACCTTTTGCTGCGATTACAGCTGTAAGTTGCTTGGGGTATGTCTCTATCAGTTTTGCACATCGAGAGACTGACATTTTTTCCCATTCCTCCTTGCAAAACAGCTCGAGCTCAGTGAGGTTGGATGGAGAGCATTTGTGAACAGCAGTTTTCAGTTCTTTCCACAGATTCTCGATTGGATTCAGGTCTGGACTTTGACTTGGCCATTCTAACCCCTGGATATTTTTTATTTTTAACCATTCCAATGTAGATTTTTTTTAATGTTTTGGTCATTGTCTTGTTGGAAGACAAATCTCCGTCCCAGTCTCAGGCCTTTTGCAGACTCCATCAGGTTTTCTTCCAGAATGGTTCTGTATTTGGCTCCATCCATCTTCCCATCAATTTTAACCATCTTCCCTGTCCCTGCTGAAGAAAAGCAGGCCCAAACCATGATGCTGCCACCACCATGTTTGACAGTGGGGATGGTGTGTTCAGGGTGATGAGCTGTGTTGCTTTTACGCCAAACATAATGTTTTGCATTGTTGCCAAAAAGTTCAATTTTGGTTTCATCTGACCAGAGCACCTTCTTCCACATGTTTGGTGTGTCTCCCAGGTGGCTTGTGGCAAACTTTAAACGACACTTTTTATGGATATCTTTAAGAAATGGCTTTCTTCTTGCCACTCTTCCATAAAGGCCAGATTTGTGCAATATACGACTGATTGTTGTCCTATGGACAGAGTCTCCCACCTCAGCTGTAGATCTCTGCAGTTCATCCAGAGTGATCATGGGCCTCTTGGCTGCATCTCTGATCAGTCTTCTCCTTGTATGAGCTGAAAGTTTAGAGGGACGGCCAGGTCTTGGTAGATTTGCAGTGGTCTGATACTCCTTCCATTTCAATATTATCGCTTGCACAGTGCTCCTTGGGATGTTTAAAGCTTGGGAAATCTTTTGTATCCAAATCCGGCTTTAAACTTCTTCACAACAGTATCTCGGACCTGCCTGGTGTGTTCCTTGTTCTTCATGATGCTCTCTGCGCTTTTAACGGACCTCTGAGACTATCACAAAGCAGGTGCATTTATACGGAGACTTGATTACACACAGGTGGATTGTATTTATCATCATTAGTCATTTAGGTCAACATTGGATCATTAAGAGATCCTCACTGAACTTCTGGAGAGAGTTTGCTGCACTGAAAGTAAAGGGGCTGACGCCCAATTTTTCAGTTTTTGATTTGTTAAAAATGTTTGAAATATCCAATAAATGTCGTTCCACTTCATGATTGTGTCCCACTTGTTGTTGATTCTTCACAAAAAAATACAGTTTTATATCTTTATGTTTGAAGCCTGAAATGTGGCAAAAGGTCGCAAAGTTCAAGGGGGCCGAATACTTTCGCAAGGCACTGTATAACTCGTTTACCAGAGAAGAAGGAAACTGCTCGGGGATTCCACCTTAAGGCCAATGGTGATTTTAAACAGTTACAGAGTTTAATGGCTGTAATAGGAGAAAACTGAGGATGGATCAACAACATTGTAGTTACACCACAATACTAATCTAAATGATAGTGAAAAGAAGGAAGCCTGTACAGAATAAAACATATCCCTAAACAAGCATGCTGTTAGCAATAAGGCACTAAAGTAATACTGCAAAAAATGTGGCAAAGAATTTACATTTTGTCTTAAATACAAAGAGTTATGTTTGGGACAAATCCAACACAACATATCACTAAGTACCACTTTTCATATTTTTAAGCATAGTGGTGGCTGCGTCATGTTATGGGTATGCTTCTCATCGGCAAGGACTAGGGAGTTTTTTGTTGTTGTTGACAAAAAATAAACTAAATAGAGCTGCATGTAAGCACAGACAAAATCCTAGAGGAAAACCTGGTTCAGTCTGGTGAAGGAGAATAAGGTGTGGGAGGAGGCTCTGGAGTACGGTAAGGAGAACGATACTGACCTGGTTAGCCTGCTCTCTGAGACTAAGCTGGATCTGGCCTGTGAGGACAGCCAGAGGCCCAGAAGGACCACTTGTATACGGGCCTGCGGTACCTGGCTGGCAGCTGGCAGTGAGTGAATGGACTCTGACATTGCTCGTCCTAATATGTATGTATTTATTAATTCCATTATTTAACTTTTAGATTTGTGTGTATTGTTGTGTTTTGTTAGATATCACTGCACTTTTGGAGCTAGGAACATAAGCATCTCACTAAACCCGCAATAACATCTGCTAAATATGTGTATGCGACCAATAACATTTGATTTGGTTGAATGGTGACCCCCTGGAGTTCGAGGCCTGGTTCCAGGGACAGGCCCCAATGTTCAGCCTGGAACCTACACTGTCATGGGAGGGAAGATGCTAGGAGAACAGAGACTGTGAGGAAATGCTCAACTTCTTCTGCTACTGAGACGGAGATATTTTTAAAAACTTAAACTCTACTGTAGTCCTGAAGAAGGTAGATGGCATTGCAGGTAATGGTAATAATATTACATGAGAGAGAGACAGATGACAGTGAGTCTCTAGATCTGATTAAAGATGCACTTAGAAAATCATACAAATGTATTATCTGTTTATCTGTATATTGATATATTATCAATTTGTTTGTTCTGATGTGAGTAGACCTTTTACCATGGCGAATAATGATTGGTTGATTGCCATTAGCTATCTTTCTAAACCATTATTAAATATTATTTTCTCGATACATGTTTTGTGTAAGAGTGAAATTGTCTCAAGGCTTAAAAATCCTTCTTTAACATGTCTCCTCCCTTTCATCTACGCTGATGGAAGTGGATTTAACAAGTGACATCAATAAGGGATCATAGCTTTCACCTGGATTCACCTGGTCAGTCTATGTCATGGAAAGAGCAGGTGTTCCTAATGTTTTGAACACTCAATATATGTCTTCTCTATGCAATGTTCAAACACATCCCCAGACAGGTTTAACACATGTAGATGATCCAAATTACAAGGCTTTAAGACAATAGAGGTTGGTCATCCTTAGTAATAGGAGAGTAGAGTTAAAGGTGCAGTCAACTGTTATTCTCTGTCAAAAGTGCTGCACCTGACACACAAATCACCATAGCGTATTACCACATGTTCCTAATGCTTTGTACACTCACTGTATATCTGTAAAATGGAGTAGTAGTGTCCCTCTCTTTGCTAAATGTCAAACACTTCTTTAAAAGACTCCACTGGCTGCAGTCTCTTTGTTACATAAAGCTGGTGTCTGTAGGACCCTGAGCGATGGGTCCATGAATGTCACAGCACAATGTCCACGGCTCCCCATATAGGCAGTGTGTGTGTGTTTGTGTGTGATTCTGTGTGATTAACATGAATATCACAGCATAAACTCTGCTGTTACCTCTAAAGACAACAGGATGCAGTGATGAGATGGGGGAATGTGCCGGGGTGGTGGGGGTGACAGGGGGAGCACCTGTTGAGTTACATAACTATGAGTGACATAACCCGAAGTCTGAACATATCAACGTTGTTGCCTCAGTTGATTCAATAAGAAAGTGACATTTTCAAGTGGACTAAAAGGCAGCCATTAATTTCAATGCATAGAATATTGCATACTTACTCAAGTGATGATCCCACTGTAAAAACCTACAGTAACATACTCTACATCTAAGGACTTGTTTTCAAACAAGGGTGTTGTCTCTTTCTGTGTTACCCCTGGGACTGGGTCATCATGGTTTGGACTGGGTTTTCTGACCTGGGGGTGCGATTATTATCCCACATGTATCCGAGTCAGGCTCTGCATCTCATTCTACCTACAGCAGAAGCCTGAAACTGGGTCAGAATCATAATAAAGGCTCCCTGGCCTACAATGGACCAAGCCATAATAATGTGACACACCTATAGTCACACACACTCTGTAAGTGGGTCAAACTGGACAGAACAACAATCATATGAAACAGACAACTCTACAATTACATGACTATATTTATGTTAATATTGGGCTCAGACTGGAGCAACCAAATCAGGAAACAGACCAATAACAGATTATTGGAGTCAGTCATCTGGCCACAACTTTGTTATTGCCAGACAACAGAGACATATCATATTTCCACAGCAGACAACCAGCCATGGGTCTTCAATCTAAAGGGCTTTATTGGCATGGGAAATATTGCCAAAGCAAGTGAAATAAATAATAAAAAATTAACAGTAAACATTACAATCACACAAGTCTCTCTCTCTCACACACACACACACACACACACACACACACACACACACACACACACACACACACACACACACACACACACACACACACACACACACACACACACACACACACACACACACACACACACACACACACACACACACACAAACTCTCTCTCTCACACATACAAACTCTCTCTTTTTCTCTCTCTCCCTCGCTCTCTCTCTTACACACAAACTCTCTTTTTCTCTCACTCTCTTTCAAAACTGTCTCCTTACCCATGTCTGTCTCTTTTTTGTCTGTCCTGTCTAGATACAGATGTAGATGCTCCCAGTATGATGTAGTGCTGATATGAGGAGAGGAGAGACAGGCATGATTCAGGCGGGTTTTATTTACATTCCTTTCAATCGACCTTCCTCAGAGTTATCTCCAAAGTTAACAACTACTACAGACAAATCTATGCTGGGTGGGAGACTGGAGCAGAGTAGAATAATGTTGTACCTCGCCTGAAGATGACTGGAGTACAACTCTGACAAGAGCTGACACAAAGAGAGCTCCAAACAATGACATGCTGATGCTGTAGAACAATTAGAGTAAACCCCACAGGCATGAAGAGAAGGCAAATACTGACCCAGAACAAAACAAATATGTACCAGGACAAACATAGGCTCAAAGCAATGAAAGGATGCACAAAATTGTCCTTCAAACTTTACGAAGGATATACCTGATACCCGAAGATGGTTTCGAGCAAAATGAGATTAGACAGGGATGAACTACAGCTTTTGTTTATTTTTCAAGGTAGAGAAGAACATACAGTGCATACATAAATGTATAATAGTATTGTATCTAATATCAATAACTCCTCATCTCACATTGATCTTGAATGCTCTTCTATCATGAAGGAACCAAAAAATGCTTTATGTTTGACAAAACTGAACTTCTCAACCGTCAAGCTCATGATCTTATCCTCCTATGTGAGGGGAGGAACAGGATTAAAGGGTACAATTGCAAATCCCTTTTTCTCAGGAAAAGTTCTAAAGCTATCAAGAGCCAAACCCGAGAAGAGTGTTTGAGGAGGATTGATTTGAAATGTCTTTGCCTTTGTCTTGTTTATTTGGCAGCCACAGCTCACAGACTGCTTGGTGTTCTCCACCATGTCCCAGTGGCAGCTACAATGTCTTATAGTCTTAATACTCAACAGTAACTGAGCTCATTCCCTCACCCTCTCCGCTTGTGTCTCTGCACACATGTATAATGGCAGTTCAATCAAGTACAAGCTTAACTGAATGACCAAAGAGAAAGAATACATTAGAGAATTTTATTGAATAGTTTTGGGTAGGCCTCGTCTCCGAGGAATGCTCCTCAGACCCAGATGCTGATGACAGGTTTCCCTATGCCCCCCCTCCCCCCCCTGCTGGGAGAACAGGGATCCGATGACAAGCCTTCAGTTTGTGGTGGTGGGCAGGTGGAAGGTCGTTAGAAGACTGTTGCTGCAAAACAGCAAGTGGGAGACACAAGGTTTGAGTTGACATACAAATACTCCCCTAGATTCATGCCCATGGGTGGAAAGAAAGGAAACTGATTATTGCATGAGTGATAATGAGCATGCATTCCTAATGTTTTGTACACTCAGTGTAAATACCTGCTATGCTGATGAGTCAGATAGGAAGCGATGTGAATTTATGAGTTTATTAGATGAATATAAAGTGACGAGCCATTCAGACCAGGCTTACTTATTGAGCTTTCATAAACTACATTATATTGGTGTGTTGAAGTGGTGGTGTGTAGTCAGTTCTTTGAACATGACTTGGAAATAAAATACATTCATTTCTCAGTCTCAGTCTCTTCAGCATAGTGACAGACACAGTTCACTTGCAGGCTAAATACTATGGAGCAGAGATGTTGGCTGGTAGCAGGTTCCATGTTAACCTTGGGCAGTGGCAGTTCCAAACATGCCTGCCTCTGGTGATGATATACAGAGCGACATACCAGACGGATGTGCGTGTTATGTATTTGAAAGTATTACATACAAGCACATCCAGTGTTTTTAAGGAGGACACTGGATATAAAAAGATATGTTCAATAAAAGGTTTATCAAAACAACGCTTCATCAGGTCTTACACTGGTCAACCTTCGAGATTCATGTACAGTATATTTCATTACATAAGAATTGTCTATGGAGAAAACACTTGAGTGCCTTTGAGGTAACTGTAATGGGCCCTCTGTCAGCTGCTGACTGTGCCATGCAGCATTAGGAAAGCGTTTGGGGAGGGCCTGTGGCTTTCTGGGAAGGGTCACAGCTGAGCACACAGTTTGAGAACAGCAGAGCCCCATGGTCCTGTCTGTATGCAAGGCTGACCATGCATTTGTTTTATTAATATCTCCGATGTTTCACAAACAATTTAATTAAAATAGAAACATGGTTTGTAAGATCCATTAATTATACAGAGCGTCTTGTAGATCACCAGTGGGCTGGAGTTTTTTCCTTTTTATATAGTATTATAAAAGGTTTGTGCCTCTAAAACTGAACGGCCTTATGAACTTCATTAGCAAATGCTACAATTGAATAATTGACCAGTACATCAAGTACACAGTCCATGTCTGCTTCCACCAATCACCCCTCAGGGCAGCTTCAAGAGAGCAGTGTGATAGGTGGAGACAGTTTGACTGGACTGTGTGGTGCTGCCACAGCAGTGTGTGGTGATATGTGTGTGACACACAGAGCTGGCATCTTGCTCTCTTGTGACTAGGAGGTGTCTTGAAATCAAGGAGGTCACAAAGTGGCCTGGTGGTGTAGTGCTGTAGTGTGGCCCTTGCCTGGAGTCCAGTGCTGCACTGTGCCACGTTGTGTGCTATAAGTGGCAAACTGACATTTACACAAGAGTGGAATGAGAGACTGTTTACATTTAGGTATTGGCCACTGATATTTTTACTGCTGAAAATGTGTCATGGTACAGACGTGAATTGTTGTAAAGTCTAGAGCACATATGTCAGAGTCAAGGCCCGCGGGCCACATCCGGCCCGCAAGAAGGTTTTTTACGGCCCCTGGGATGATCTTGATTTATTATTAGAACCGGCCCGCAGCAAGCCGGCAGCCCGCAGATCTTTTACACGCACCAATACTACATTTCCCACAATGCAAAGGTGACGCACCGAGCAGTAGGCTGCTTCATTTCAATATTTATTGGCACAGCAGTCGTCAGCATCACAGTAAAATTAACTTTCAGATACCCATCAAAAATGGCAAAACGGAAGGTGGATACTGAGAACCGGGGGTTTCAAACAAGGTGGGAGTCGGAGTATATGTTCACGAAGGTAGCTGGAAAACCTGTGTGTCTTCTGTGTGGAGAAAGTGTGGCGGTACTGAAAGAGTATAATCTGAGACGACATTATGAAACGAAACACGCGGACAAAAACAAGAATATGGACATGGAACAAAGGCTACAAAAGGCAGAGGAATTAAAACGAGGCCTCAAATCTCGACAGGCTCTGTTCAAAAAGCCAAATCACAAGGCCAGGCTGCTGTCAAGGCCAGTTTTATTTTGGCAGAAGAGATCGCTAAATCAGCCCGGCCATTTACGGAGGGGATTTCATCAAAAACTGCATGATTAAAGTTTGTGACGAAGTTTGCCCAGAAAAAAGGCAACTCTTTTTAAATGTGAGTCTGAGCAGAAACACCATTGCCGAGAGAGTAGACCAGTTGTCCATCAATCTAAAAGAGCAGCTTGTGAAAAAGGGAAAAGATTTTATTGCATATTCCTTGGCTGTGGATGAGAGCACCGACATTTCTGACATTGCCCAGTTGTCAATTTTCATCCGCGGAGTGGACTCCAACCTAAGCGTGACAGAGGAGTTTTGGCTTTACGTCCTATGCATGGCACAACTACGGGGCATGATTTGTATGAAGAGGTGTCAAGATGTGTAAATGAGATGGAGCTGCCTTGGGAAAAACTCGTGGGTTTGACAACCGACGGAGCACCTGCGATGTGTGGACACAGGAGCGGACTGGTGGCGAAGATACGGGAAAAGATGCAAGAGGAAAACGCGACAGGTGAGCTGACAGCTTATCATTGTATCATACACCAGGAAGCGTTGTGCGGTAAAGCCTTGAAAATGGAGCATGTAATGAGCATCATCACGCGCACAGTTAACTTTATCAGAGCCAAAGGTTTGAATCACCGCCAGTTCAAGGCATTTCTGACGGAGTTAGAAACGGAGCATGGTGATTTGCCTTATCACACAGAGGTGCGATGGCTAAGCCAGGGAAAGGTGCTTCAAAGATGTTTCGAGCTTCGTGAGGAGATTTGTCTGTTCTTGGACAGCAAAGGGAAAGACACAACACAACTCCGAGACGAAATGTTTCTGTGTGAAATGGCTTTTCTGTGTGACATTACGAGTCATCTGAATGCAATAAACTTGCAGCTGCAGGGTCGGGATCGTGTCATCTCTGATATGTACAGTACAGTGAAGGCATTTAAAACCAAACTGACTCTGTGGGAGACGCAGATGCGGAAAGAAAATTTGAGCCACTTTCCCAGCTGCCAGACCATGAAAGAGAAGCTCTCTACCAGTGCGTTCCCGAGCACACAGTTGGCTGATAAAATAGGTATGCTTGCCGCTGACTTTCGACGCCGATTTGCTGACTTTGAAGCACAAAAAAGCAGGTTGGAACTGCTCGGTAACCCATTTGCTGTTGACGTGGAAAGCTCACCACCAAACCTCCAAATGGAGTTGATTGACCTCCAATGCAATGATGCACTGAGGGCAAAATATGCGGCAGTGGGTGCTGCGGAGTTCGCCCGTTTCCTCCCGGCACAATGCCCCAGCTGCGCATCCAGGCTGCTCAAACGTTGTCTATGTTTGGCAGCACATACCTGTGTGAACAACTGTTTTCTTTGATGAACCTGAACAAAACATCACACAGAAGTCGACTTACTGCTGAACACCTCCACTCAATTCTGAGGATTTCTTCAGCTCAGAGCCTTACCCCGAACATTGATGAACTTGTGGAAAAGATGGGACACCACCAAGTATCACCCTCAACCTCAAACAAGTGAACATTACTGTGCAATCACATATTTAGAGTTTTTACTCAGTTCAAGTTTAAAAGTTAAAATGTAATATTTGTTTTCACTGCATGTTACTTCTCCTTAAACAAAGTGTTGTTTTTGATTAATAGATTTTTGCACTTTATTTTTTTGTATTTCAATCCAATTATATTTTAAAAATATTTCAGTTGAGTGGATGATAGAAAATTGCTATTATTGTTTTTTTCTTTGAAGTAAATTTAGCCCACTTTTGCTAAAATAGAAAATATAGTCTACTGATGGTGCCTTGAATACCGGTTTCTTTCATTTAATGTTCATGTTATGGGGATATTTATATAAAGGAAATTTGTCTTTTGTGTCTGTTGAAAATTAAAGATTACTGACAGAGCCATAAGAAAATATTGCTTTATTTATCTGATCATATTGTAATATATTTGTTAGGTTTTCAGTAGGTTCAATTAGGTTCACTAGACTATATGCGTCATTTAAAAAATTTTCAATGAACATTCGAACAGTCCGGCCCTCGTCTTGTAGCTGATTTTTTTATTTGGCCCTCCGTCCATTTGACTTTGACACCCCTGGTCTAGAGCAATGCTGATTTCTGTTTACACTGCATGTGTGTATGTTTGCATGACTTGTATTAGCTCCCCAAGCAAATGCCAAGGCTTTAGCTCTGTGGGATATCAATCTTGTGGCACAAAGACCGCCCAGGTCCAAACCCAGTCAGTCACACAAGCTTTAATTTCACCTTCAACTGTCTTCTGCAGGGCCTATGTGTGTATATTTTCCTTGTTGGGTGTTTGTTACTCAACCAGCCTTCACATTGATTCATCCCGCAGCGTCAATTCTGTTTACCAAAAGTGGCCCGCTAGGCGGCGCACATTCCTCCAGAGGCTCAGACAAAAAAACACTTTGAGCTGTTTAACGCCATGTTGTGAGGTTGTCTTTCCCCAGAACCCCTAGCCCATTGGCACAAAACAGTATTGACTGTCTCTCAATCTGACAGGAAGTCTGTTGTGGAGAGAGTACATTTCGTCTGTTGTAAGAGATTGTAGAAATGACAAGAGAAACAGAAAGAAAGATCTACCCCCCACTATCAGATAGCATTGCTCTCTTTGTATCAGATTGGTAGTAAACCGTGGTGACATAGTCATATGTTGCCGACCGCCTAGATGCGGTCTTATGTAGCAAAATTTGAAATTGTGTTTTTTTATATTGGATAAAAGTAGAGACTCAGAGCTAGAAAATGGTATAGCATACACTGCAGTTAAGGAACAATGGGAAAGTCATTCTGCTTTGAAGGTTGATAAACTTCTAACCCCACTTTTGATAAAATGGCCCTTGAATGTTTTGGTACACCTACTGGAGAGCTCTTCTTTGTCTACCTCCATTCAGCATCATTCACACCCTCTTAAACCTTAGCCCCACCCATCTCTTTAAGGATTCACATGTGAGGCCATTTTGTAAACACATGCTATATCAAATAAAATCTAAGTTAATTTGTCACATGCACAGGATACAGAAGGTGTAAACGGTACTGTGAAGAGGTTACTTGCATAGTAGCAATAAGACGAACAGAAAGTGTCCAGATAAAAATTGTTTATCATTATTAGATGACTCTTACCCAACACACTTGTCTAAATCGATGGGTCATGTTAAGGAAATGCTATAACCACCCCTCACTATTGTCTAAACATGTACACATGTTAATGAAATAGAACAAATGGCTGTAATCATGCCCAGACACACCTGGGCGTGATTAATTTGATGGGTCATGTAATAATCCGGCTAAAGTGGAGTCTTTTGTTTAGACATGTAGCTAGCTAGGTAGCTAGCTGGCTAAACAATGAACCGACATAATCCCAACTCATACTACTACCAATACAAACATTGCCATGAATCTGCATGTAGCTAAAGCTAACAAACTAGGTTCAATGTTAGCTAGCTAACATTAGGCCATAACTAGCAATGCAAATGGGTTTCTGATTAGAATATTACTACATAAATCATACACGTAATGTTAGCTAGCGAGCCAGCAAGCTAACGTTTGATAGCTAACTAAGTAACAGTATGCTTTAACATGCAATAAAAACGACTTTCTGCCAAAATTTGAAACGTGTATCTAAAAATGTAGCTAGACTCTTACCCGTATACATGGATGAACGCTACACGGCACACTGGAACCGTTTAACTCTGTTTTGTTTGTAGCTGTATCTTGTTTGGCCAGTGTTGTATCACTCCGGTTCACACTGACCATGGTGTGTGCAGAAAGTAGCCCATCACTTTTTCCAACTGATCTGTCGATAGTGCCTGCTAAATTCAGGGATTTATTATTGTTGAGAAAAGTAGCCAAACCTTTGTAGTTCTTGATGGCTGACATTATATCTTTGAAAAAACGGCGAGGTAGAAAGGATTGTCAACACTGAACAGCTCACATTATAGACAGAAGCATGCTACATGGCAGACCCATCCATTATTTCAGCCAATCATACCTAGCGGGAAGGTTCCTAACTTTTTCCTTTTTCCAAATATGCATGTATTTTATTTGTTTTTATGGATGGAATGCAAGTTTGTTATTAAAAGGCACATGAATGTTCATATATTCCAGAAAGCATTTCTGCCAAAAAACGCATTTTGATAAAATAATAAATGTTTATGTTCAAATGCCGCTACTGTGAAGTAGTGACGTGCGACATACGCTTAGTTTCCTGAAACGAGTCACATATAAGTAAAAGGTCAGATGGCACTAAAGTCATAGCGGTGAGCAGGGATTCATCACCATTGGAGCGGACAATGTGAGTCAAATAAAACATTTAATAAAATTTGATTTGTCACATGGTGCCGAATATAACAGGCGTAGAACTTTACCGTGTAATGCTTACATACAAGCCCTTAACCAACAATGCAGTTTTAAGAAAATAGAGTTAAGAAAATATTTACTAAATAAACTAAAGTAAAAAAATGTAAACGAACACAATAAAATAACAATAACGAGGCTATATTCAGGTGGTACCGGTACTGAGTGTGGGGGTGCAGGTTAGTCAAGGTAATTTGTACATGTAGGTAGGGTAAAGTGACTATGCATAGATAATAAATAGCGAGTAGCAGCAGTGTAAAAACACTGGGGGGGTGTCAATGCCAATAGTCCGGGTGGCCATTTTATTAATTGTTCATCAGTCTTCTGACTTGGGAAAAGAAGCTGTTAATGAGCCTTTTCAACCTAGACTTGACACCCCGGAAGCGCTTGTGGTGCGGTAGCAGAGAGAACAGCAGTCTATGACAGGTGACTGGAGTCTTTGACAATTTTTGGGGCCTTCCTCTTACACTGCCTAGTATATAGGTCCTGGATGGCAGGAAGCTTGGCCCCGGTGATGTACTGGGCCGTACGCACTACCCTCTATAGTCTTGGATGCTGAGCGAGTGGCGCGAGGAGTGGAGCTTGCCCATTTTGACTTGAGCATGGAGTGAGATTCCCAAAGGCTGGAGCGTCGGCCTTCTCGCACACTCCAATTTCACTCTAGTAGCGCTCCATTAAGGCTCACTTCACGAGCTCAGGGCATGCTTGGCCCAGCATGCATTTTAGTAGTCTACTTGTGTGCTGCTATAGCCCCTTGCTTTAGCTACTATCAAATTACTTTTATAAAGAAATTGATAAAACACATGTGCTAAATCAAGGTGACTCACAAATATGAGGACCAAGAGAAAGATAGGGAGTGCAGTAATGTAGTGCCCACAACTAAATAATCATTGTGGAATCTGAAAAGGCATGTATCCCAGAATCATGACGGTGTACTTACTACGTGCACATGCTAAAAGAAAGGAATATGGTGGGTAGATAACTAAATGTGTCATTGTAGCAAAGTATTTATAAACAAAAAATTAGAGCTCTTAAACGTTTCGTTACTTTTTGTTCTATTATCTATACAATAAGCCATGATTGATTTTGGCCCAATTGGTCTGGCATATTCCCAAGTTCAAGGAGCTTTTCATTTTGATTTGGTTATTTTGTCTAAAAACCTTTAGGACTACCTATATATATGTTGTTGTTTTTTAACTCTGCATCTCTGCCCAGCCTGGCAAGAGTGGCCAAAAGGGTGTTTAGCATCCCCAGTGGCTCTGCAAGTGTGGAGAGGGTATTCTTCGCTCTGGCCTGCTCTCCAGGCAACGTCGCATGAGCCTGAAACCACATACTGGCCAAACTCGTGTGTTTCAAAAAAGAAATTCTAAAAATGAATTCAAGGGCACTAATAAGTAATTTTTTGTTTAATTTGTATTTAATTCTAAGTAAGTCACAGCCTACACTACCGTTCAAAAGTTTGGGGTCACTTAGAAATGTCCTTGTTTTTTAAAATAACATCAAATTGATCAGAAATACAGTGTAGCCATTGTTAATGTTGTAAATGACTTTGGTAGCTGGAAATGGCAGATTTTTTATGGAATATCTACATAGGCGTACAGAGGCCCATCATCAGCAACCATGACTCCTGTGTTCCAAAGGCACATTGTGTTAGCTAATCCAAGTTTATAATTTTAAAAGGCTAACTGATCATTAGAAAACCCTTTTTCAATTATGTTAGCACAGCTGAAAATGATTGTTCTGATTAAAGAAGAGTTCTTTAGACTGGTTGAGTATCTGGAGCATCAGCATTTGTCAAGCTCAAAATGACCAGAAACAAAGAACTTTCTTCTGAAACTTGTCAGTCTAGTTTTGTTCTGAGAAATTAAAGCTATTCCATGCGAGAAATTGCCAAGAAACTGAAGATCTCGTACAACGCTGTGTGAGGTAGAGGTAAAAAACAACAACACTCCTGCTGCTGTTCCCACATCCCATTAGCCTTGCTTCATAACCACAGTACAGAGAGAGAAAAGCAGGTTGTGCCAACTATGATGTAGACTGAAACCTTTCGAATGTGCATGTTGTCTCAAACCAGGCCATCTAAGGCATTACTCATGAAAAGCCTGATGGGCCTCGTAATATTAGAATGTGCCAAACAATCTCACACCCACAGGCACACTTTTATGACTTTGTATTAAAGCACTGATAAAACTAGTGAAGAGCTCAGAGTTTGTTCAGAGACACTTTCTCCAAATCCAAGAGAAGGATGCTAATCACAAAGTATATTGACTTAATTACCACTCCCAGGGGGTGTTGATCGGGGGGGTACACGATGCCCCCCCCGTCCCCCCCCCACCACCGCTTCCTGCTCCTTGCTGTGTTTGTGAGAAACTCATCAGTGAGGAACGAGGGGAATAAACACTGGTGCCTTGTTAGCCGCTAGTTTAGCCTACTGAGACAGGGGTGTTCGAAGTTAAACCCCGGATCTAGGAGATAAGGATTAGCTGAGCCCAGCAACAGAAGGAAAGCCGGTGCTCTGTGCCAGATTACAGTGGAGAGTGCCAGCTAGCCGCAGGGTGGTGCCACTTTGCAGCCCTCTCATGCATGGGCTTTCAGACTACAAATTGCATGTAGACCCACTTGTATTTAGTGGTATACTTTGCATTCGGAAAGTAATTAGACCACTTCACTTTTTCCACATTTTGTTACACTACAGCCTTATTGTCACAATCGTCGTAATGATTAGACCAAGGCGCAGCGTGTGTAGAGTTCCACATATTTTTAATAAATCGAAACTCATCAAAACAAAAACAAACAAGCACAAACTAAACGTGAAGCTACTGGTGTGCACAAAGGCAAATAACATTAGATAAGATCCCACGAACACAAAAGGGAAATGGGTGCGTAAATATGATCCCCAATCAGAGACAACGATAAACAGCTGTCTCTGATTGGGAACCATATCGGGCCAACATAGAAACGCCCCAACCAACACAGAGAATAAACAGCTTACTATGGTCAGGGCGTGACAGTACCCCCCCAAAGTTGTGGACTCCGACCGCAAAACCTGACTCAATAGGAGAGGGTCCGGGTGGGCATCTATGATGGATGACGCAGGGAGTCGGGGGAGGTTCCGGTGCAGGGCGAAGTACCCACTCCCTACGTTGATCCCTCCGCTTCTGTGGAACCGGATCTATGATGGATGACGCAGGGTGTCGGGGGCGGCTCCGGTGCAGGGCGAAGTACCCACTCCCTACGCTGATCCCTCCGCTTCTGTGGAACCGGACCGTAACTCGTTGCCAGAGGAACCGGACCGTGGATCATCGCCGGAGGCTCTGAACTGGGAACCACCGCTGGAGGCTCCGTACTGCAGATCGTCGCTAAAGACTCTGGACTGCGGATCGTCGCTGGAGGCTCCGGACTGCGGCTCGTCGCTGGAGGCTCCGGACTGCGGCTCGTCGCTGGAGGCTCCGGACTGCGGATCGTCGCTGGAGGCTCCGGACTGGGGACCATCGCTGGAGGCTCTGGACTGCGGATCGTCGCTGGAGGCTCCGGACTGCGGCTCGTCGCTGGAGGCTCCGGACTGCGGATCGTCGCTGGAGGCTCCGGACTGGGGACCATCGCTGGAGGCTCTGGACTGCGGATCGTTGCTGGAGGCTCCGGACTGCGGATCGTCGCTGGAGGTTCCCGGACTGGGGACCGTCGCTGGAGGCTCCGAACTGTAGACTGTCTCAGGAGGTTCAGGACTGTAGAACGTCGCTGGAGGCTCCGGACTGTAGACCGTCTCAGGAGGTTCCGGACTGTAGACCGTCTCAGGAGGTTCCGGACTGTAGACCGTCTCAGGAGGTTCCGGACTGTAGACCGTCTCAGGAGGTTCCGGACTGTGGACCGTCGTTGGAGGTTCCGGACTGTGAAACGTCACCGGAAGCTCTGGACTGGAAACTGTCGCCGGAAGCTCTGGACTGGGAACTGTCGCCAGAAGCTCTGGACTGGAAACTGTCGCCGGGAGCTCTGGACTGGAAACTGTCGCCGGAAGCTCTGGGCTGGGAACTGTCGCCGGAAGCTCTGGGCTGGGAAATGTCGCCAGAAGCTCTGGACTGGAAACTGTCGCCGGAAGCTCTGGACTGGAAACTGTCGCCGGAAGCTCTGGACTGTGGAGGTGCACTGGAGGCCTGATGCGTGGGACTGGTACAAGTGGCACCGAGCTGATGACACGCACCTCAGGGCGAGTGCGGAGAGGAGGCACAGGACATACTGGACTGTGGAGGCGCACTGGAGGCCTGATGCGTGGGACCGGTACAGGTGGCACCGGGCTGATGACACGCACCTCAGGGCGAGTGCGGGGAGGAGGCACAGGACGCACTGGACTGTGGAGGGGCACTGGAGGTCTAGAGCGCAGAGCTGTCACAACCCTTCCTGACTGGATGCTCACTCCAGTCCGGCAAGTGCGGGAGCTAGCACAGGATGCACTGGGCTGTGAAGGCGCACTGGGGATACCGTGCGTAGAGCTGGTGCAGGATATCCTGGGCCGAAGAGACGCACTGGAGGCCAGGAGCGCTGAGCCGGCACAACCCGTCCGGGCTATGAATGCGTACTGGTTCAATGCTGCCTCAACACAATCCTCTCGGAGGTCTATGTACAATTGCTTCGACCTCAAGGGTTGGTTTCTAAAAACCTGTTTTCGCTTTGTCATTATAGGGTATTGTGTGTATATTGATGAGGATTTAAAAAAAATCTAATATAGAATAAGGCTGTGATGTAACAAAATGTGGGAATAGTCAAGGGGCCTGAATACTTTCCGAATGCAATGTACCTTGCGATTTCCAGTGTAATGGCAGTGTAATGTTCTGTTATGATGCAATGCCCTTATGATGAGTAACAAAGCCTGACATCTAAAGACTTCTGTAATCTCCCCAAGCTAATTCCTGGGCTTTAGCTCAGCGGGTTATCACAGGCTTATGACAGTGTGATACGTTTAATAAGACTCACAAGAGACCCGAGCTGGACAACTAAAATTTGTCTCAAAGTAACCTCAAAGTTGACTTCTTTGACCTTTGACCAGTGTTCACAGAAAGTACTCTGTGTCAAAGTGAAATAGGCCTATTTTAGCTGTTTTATGCATAATCTAGGACTAAATGCTCAACATTACGTGTAGCATCAACACAGGGCACTGCATTGCTTCAGCCTTGGCTTTATGGTAAAGATTAGGCTACTGTGCGCGTGAAGACACAATTTGTCATTGTGGATTCCAGGTATACACTGTAATGGGGCTGCCGTGAATTTGACAGTAACTTACAGGCAGCTCATTGGCAAGTTAAATTCTGTCTTTCATATTACAGTACACCTACTGTAATATAAATATGATATCAAAGCAAGTAATGTGCAATGACACTGTACAATACGTTACAATTGACTGTATTATACTGGGAAAAAAAGTTAATTCGGTTGTAATATGAATGACTGACTGAATGAATGAATGGATGAAATGCATTGAGGGGAGGCTGGGTTTGTATTTCACAAAATGTTTCTATAATTGCAAGGGATTGGTGCAAGCAGGTTGGCTGCTTGGTAGATTTGACACATTACAGCATACAGTATTAATTAATATTTGGTGTTTTATATCACTTGCACTTCTAGAAGCTGTAAACAAAGACTTTCAAACTGGCAGCGACTACATGGCAAAACAGACCAAAAGGACATGGCATAATGCTCAACCATTTAAGGTTAAAGACTTGCTTTCACTCCAATCTGTCCCCAACCTATACATTTTAAATTGAAAGGGCACTATGACCACATGCAGGTTAGCGTTTTTCATCATTAATCTTGTTCTGGAGGCAGCTCTGCAGTGGTCACTAGCTAGCACAGCCACAGAGTCATAAAATCGGATTTTAAACCTAACTCTAACCTTACCACACTGCTAACCCTAATGCCTAACCCTAATCTTAAACTATGACCAAAACACTCGTTTTAGTTTTCATCAATTTTTACGATAATTTTGACTATCGAGTGGAAAATTGCTCAGTTCTGCCTACAGGACAAGACTCATGACAATAAATATCAACCTGCTAAACATGTAGGAGTTAAATTGGTACAGCATTCCCAGTCATGGGTGCAACAAAAATAGCCTCTTACAAAGCATACCTCAAAATATGTTAATGAGACAGAAACAACAATACCATGCACCCACTAGCGGTCAAAAGGTTTTTCGGCATTCCAAAGATACTGTACAATACTGTATTATGTGGGGTGGAATTACAATACCATTGGAAATATAGCAATTATTCCACCGACCACAACACAATGCACCATCATTTTCAGTATGATGCAGTTAATAATCTACCATGCACCCAGAGCTGATTACCACGCACCCAACCTGATCACAACGCACCCAACCTGATTACCACGCACCCAACCTGATTACCACGCACCCGACCTGATTACCACGCACCCGACCTGATTACCACGCACCCAACCTGATTACCACGCACCCGACCTGATTACCACGCACCCAACCTGATTACCTCGCACCCAACCTGATTACCACGCACCCAACCTGATTACCACGCACCGACCACAACATTTTCCCACAATGCACCATCATTTTCAGTATGATGCAGTTAATAATCTACCATGCACCCAGAGCTGATTACCACGCACCCAACCTGATCACAACGCACCCAACCTGATTACCACGCACCCAACCTGATTACCACGCACCCGACCTGATTACCACGCACCCAACCTGATTACCACGCACCCGACCTGATTACCACGCACCCAACCTGATTACCTCGCACCCAACCTGATTACCACGCACCCAACCTGATTACCACGCACCCAGAGCTGATTACCACGCACCCAACCTGATTACCACGCACCCGACCAGATTACCACGCACCCAACCTGATTACCTCGCACCCAACCTGATTACCACGCACCCAACCTGATTACCACGCACCCAGAGCTGATTACCACGCACCCAACCTGATTACCATGCACCCAACCTGATTACCACGCACCCGACCTGATTACCACGCACCCAACCTGATTACCACGCACCCAACCTGATTACCACGCACCCAGAACTGATTACCACTCACCCAACCTGATTACCACGCACCCAACCTGATTACCACGCACCCAGAGCTACCACGCACCCAACCTGCTTACCACACACCCAGAGCTGACTACCACACACCCAGAGCTACCACGCACCCAGAGCTGATTACCACACACCCAGAGCTGATTACCACTCACCCAGAGCTCATTACCACACACCCAACCTGATTACCACTCACCCAGGGCTGATTACCACGCACCCAGAGCTGATTACCACCCACCCAACCTGATTACCACTCACCCAACCTGATTACCACGCACCCAGAGCTACCACGCACCCAGAGCTGATTACCACGCACCCAGAGCTGATTACCACTCACCCAGAGCTCATTACCACACACCCAACCTGATTACCACTCACCCAGAGCTGATTACCACGCACCCGACCTGATTACCACACACCCGACCTGATTACCACGCACCCAACCTGATTACCACGCACCCAACCTGATTACCACGCACCCAACCTGATTACCACGCACCCAGAGCTGATTACCACGCACCCAACCTGATTACCATGCACCCAACCTGATTACCACGCACCCGACCTGATTACCACGCACCCAACCTGATTACCACGCACCCAACCTGATTACCACGCACCCAACCTGATTACCACGCACCCAGAGCTGATTACCACTCACCCAACCTGATTACCACGCACCCAACCTGATTACCACGCACCCAGAGCTGACTACCACGCACCCAGAGCTACCACGCACCCAACCTGCTTACCACACACCCAGAGCTGACTACCACACACCCAGAGCTACCACGCACCCAGAGCTGATTACCACGCACCCAGAGCTGATTACCACTCACCCAGAGCTCATTACCACACACCCAACCTGATTACCACTCACCCAGAGCTGATTACCACGCACCCAGAGCTGATTACCACGCACCCAACCTGATTACCACGCACCCAGAGCTACCACGCACCCAGAGCTGATTACCACGCACCCAGAGCTGATTACCACTCACCCAGAGCTCATTACCACACACCCAACCTGATTACCACTCACCCAGAGCTGATTACCACGCACCCGACCTGATTACCACGCACCCGACCTGATTACCACGCACCCGACCTGATTACCACGCACCCAACCTGATTACCACGCACCCAACCTGATTACCACGCACCCAGAGCTGATTACCACGCACCCAACCTGATTACCATGCACCCAACCTGATTACCACGCACCCGACCTGATTACCACGCACCCAACCTGATTACCACGCACCCAACCTGATTACCACGCACCCAACCTGATTACCACGCACCCAGAGCTGATTACCACTCACCCAACCTGATTACCACGCACCCAACCTGATTACCACACACCCGACCTGATTACCACGCACCCAACCTGATTACCACGCACCCAACCTGATTACCACGCACCCAGAGCTGACTACCACGCACCCAGAGCTACCACGCACCCAACCTGCTTACCACACACCCAGAGCTGACTACCACACACCCAGAGCTACCACGCACCCAGAGCTGATTACCACGCACCCAGAGCTGATTACCACTCACCCAGAGCTCATTACCACACACCCAACCTGATTACCACTCACCCAACCTGCTTACCACACACCCAGAGCTGACTACCACACACCCAGAGCTACCACTCACCCAGAGCTCATTACCACACACCCAACCTGATTACCATGCACCCAACCTGATTACCACACCCCCAACCTGATTATCACGCACCCAACCTGATTACCACGCACCCAGAGCTGATTACCACGCACCCAACCTGATTACCATGCACCCAACCTGATTACCACGCACCCAGAGCTGATTACCACGCACCCAACCTGATTACCATGCACCCAACCTGATTACCCAGCACCCAGAGCTGATTACCACGCACACAACCTGATTATCATGCACCCAGAGCTGATTACCACGCACCCAGAGCTGATTACCACGCACCCAACCTGATTACCACGTACCCAGAGCTGATTACCACGCACCCAGAGCTGATTACCACGTACCCAACCTGATTACCACGCACCCAATCTGATTACCACGCACCCAACCTGATTACCACGTACCCAACCTGATTACCACTAACCCAGAGCTGATTACCACGCACCCAACCTGATTACCACTCACCAAACCTGATTACCACTCACCCAGAGCTGATTACCACGCACCCAACCTGATTACCACTCACCCAGAGCTGATTACCACACACCCAGAGCTGATTACCACGCACCCAACCTGATTACCACGCACCCAGAGCTGATTACCACGCACCCAACCTGATTACCACGCACCCAGAGCTGATTACCACGCACCCAGAGCTGATTACATTACATTTACATTTAAGTCATTTAGCAGACGCTCTTATCCAGAGCGACTTACAAATTGGTGCATTCACCTTATGACCTCCAGTGGAACAGTAGTGCATCTAAATCTTTTCAGGGGGAGGGGGTGAGAGGATTACTTTATCCTATCCTAGGTATTCCTTAAAGAGGTGGGGTTTCAGGTGTCTCCGGAAGGTGGTGATTGACTCCGCTGTCCTGGCGTCGTGAGGGAGTTTGTTCCACCATTGGGGGGCCAGAGCAGCGAACAGTTTTGACTGGGCTGAGCGGGAACTGTACTTCCTCAGTGGTAGGGAGGCGAGCAGGCCAGAGGTGGATGAACGCAGTGCCCTTGTTTGGGTGTAGGGCCTGATCAGAGCCTGGAGGTACTGAGGTGCCGTTCCCCTCACAGCTCCGTAGGCAAGCACCATGGTCTTGTAGCGGATGCGAGCTTCAACTGGAAGCCAGTGGAGGGAGCGGAGGAGCGGGGTGACGTGAGAGAACTTGGGAAGGTTGAACACCAGACGGGCTGCGGCGTTCTGGATGAGTTGTAGGGGTTTAATGGCACAGGCAGGGAGCCCAGCCAACAGCGAGTTGCAGTAATCCAGACGGGAGATGACAAGTGCCTGGATTAGGACCTGCGCCGCTTCCTGTGTGAGGCAGGGTCGTACTCTGCGGATGTTGTAGAGCATGAACCTACAGGAACGGGCCACCGCCTTGATGTTAGTTGAGAACGACAGGGTGTTGTCCAGGATCACGCCAAGGTTCTTAGCGCTCTGGGAGGAGGACACGATGGAGTTGTCAACCGTGATGGCGAGATCATGGAACGGGCAGTCCTTCCCGGGAGGAAGAGCAGCTCCGTCTTGCCGAGGTTCAGCTTGAGGTGGTGATCCGTCATCCACACTGATATGTCTGCCAGACATGCAGAGATGCGATTCGCCACCTGGTCATCAGAGGGGGAAAGGAGAAGATTAATTGTGTGTCGTCTGCATAGCAATGATAGGAGAGACCATGTGAGGTTATGACAGAGCCAAGTGACTTGGTGTATAGCGAGAATAGGAGAGGCCCTGGGGACACCAGTGGTGAGAGCGCGTGGTGAGGAGACAGATTCTCGCCACGCCACCTGGTAGGAGCGACCTGTCAGGTAGGACGCAATCCAAGCATGGGCCGCGCCGGAGATGCCCAACTCGGAGAGGGTGGAGAGGAGGATCTGATGGTTCACAGTATCGAAGGCAGCTGATAGGTCTAGAAGGATGAGAGCAGAGGAGAGAGAGTTAGCTTTAGCAGTGCGGAGCGCTCCGTGATACAGAGAAGAGCAGTCTCAGTTGAATGACTAGTCTTGAAACCTGACTGATTTGGATCAAGAAGGTCATTCTGAGAGATAGCGGGAGAGCTGGCCAAGGACGGCACGTTCAAGAGTTTTGGAGAGAAAAGAAAGAAGGGATACTGGTCTGTAGTTGTTGACATCGGAGGGATCGAGTGTAGGTTTTTTCAGAAGGGGTGCAACTCGCTCTCTTGAAGACGGAAGGGACGTAGCCAGCGGTCAGGGATGAGTTGATGAGCGAGGTGAGGTAAGGGAGGAGGTCTCCGGAAATGGTCTGGAGAAGAGAGGAGGGGATAGGGTCAAGCGGGCAGGTTGTAGGGGCGCCGGCCGTCACAAGACGCGAGATTTCATCTGGAGAGAGGGGGAGAAAGAGGTCAGAGCACAGGGTAGGGCAGTGTGAGCAGAACCAGCGGTGTCGTTTGACTTAGCAAACGAGGATCGGATGTCGTCGACCTTCTTTTCAAAATGGTTGACGAAGTCATCTGCAGAGAGGGAGGAGGGGGGGAGGGGGAGGAGGATTCAGGAGGGAGGAGAAGGTTGCAAAGAGCTTCCTAGGGTTAGAGGCAGATGCTTGGAATTTAGAGTGGTAGAAAGTGGCTTTAGCAGCAGAGAGAAGAGGAAAATGTAGAGAGGAGGGAGTGAAAGGATGTCAGGTCCGCAGGGAGCGCGAGTTTTCCTCCATTTCCGCTCGGCTGCCCGGAGCCCTGTTCTGTGAGCTCGCAATGAGTCGTCGAGCCACGGAGCGGGAGGGGAGGACCGAGCCGGCCTGGAGGATAGGGGACATAGAGAGTCAAAGGATGCAGAAAGGGAGGAGAGGAGGGTTGAGGAGGCAGAATCAGGAGATAGGTTGGAGAAGGTTTGAGCAGAGGGAAGAGATGATAGGATGGAAGAGGAGAGAGTAGCGGGGGAGAGAGAGCGAAGGTTGGGACGGCGCGATACCATCCGAGTAGGGGCAGTGTGGGAAGTGTTGGATGAGAGCGAGAGGGAAAAGGATACAAGGTAGTGGTCGGAGACTTGGAGGGGAGTTGCAACGAGGTTAGTGGAAGAACAGCATCTAGTAAAGATGAGGTCGAGCGTATTTCCTGCCTTGTGAGTAGGGGGGAAGGTGAGAGGGTGAGGTCAAAGAGGAGAGGAGTGGAAAGAAGGAGGCAGAGAGGAATGAGTCAAAGGTAGGCGTGGGGAGGTTAAAGTCGCCCAGAACTGTGAGAGGTGAGCCGTCCTCAGGAAAGGAGCTTATCAAGGCATCAAGCTCATTGATGAACTCTCCGAGGGAACCTGGAGGGCGATAAATGATAAGGATGTTAAGCTTGAAAGGGCTGGTAACTGTGACAGCATGGAATTCAAAGGAGGCGATAGACAGATGGGTAAGGGGAGAAAGAGAGAATGACCACTTGGGAGAGATGAGGATCCCGGTGCCACCACCCCGCTGACCAGAAGCTCTCGGGGTGTGCGAGAACACGTGGGCAGACGAAGAGAGAGCAGTAGGAGTAGCAGTGTTGTCTGTGGTGATCCATGTTTCCGTCAGTGCCAAGAAGTCGAGGGACTGGAGGGAGACATAGGCGGAGATGAACTCTGCCTTGTTGGCCGCAGATCGGCAGTTCCAGAGGCTACCGGAGACCTGGAACTCCACGTGGGTCGTGCGCGCTGGGACCACCAGATTAGGGTGGCCGCGGCCACGCGGTGTGGAGCGTTTGTATGGTCTGTGCAGAGAGGAGAGAACAGGGATAGACAGACACATAGTTGACAGGCTACACAAGAGGCTACGCTAATGCAAAGGAGATTGGAATGACAAGTGGACTACACGTCACGAGTGTTCAGAGAGTTAACACACGTAGCAAGAATCTTATTGACTAAAATGATTAAAATGATACAGTACTGCTGAAGTAGGCTAGCTGGCAGAGGCTGCGTTGTTGACTAAGTAGGCTAGTTGGCATTGGCTGCGTTGTTGACACTACACTAATCAAGTCGTTCCGTTGAGTGTAATAGTTTCTACTGTGCTGCTATTCGGGGCTAGCTGGCTAGCTAGCAGTGTTGATTACGTTACGTTGCGTAAAAGAACGACAATAGCTGGCTAACTAACCTAGGAAATCGCTCTAGACTACACAATTATCTTTGATACAAAGACGGCTATGTAGCTAGCTATGTAGCTAGCTACGATCAAACAAATCAAGCCGTTGTACTGTAATGAAATGAAATGAAAAATGTGATACTACCTGTGGAGCGGCGAAATGCGACCGGATTGTTGAGTGCAGAAGTTCTGTTCGGTAGGCGTTGGCTAGCTGTTGGCTAGCTAGCAGAGTCTCCTATGTTAAGGACGACATAAAACTACACACTCTAAACTACACAATTATCTTGGGTACGAAGACAGCAAAGACAACTATGTAGCTAGCTAACACTACACTAATCAAGTCGTTCAGTTGAGTGTAATAGTTGTGCTGCTAATCGATGGTAGACGGTGGACTAGCTAACGGTGGACGTTAGCTAGCTGGCTAGCTGCAGGGCAGTGTAGACTGCGTTAGACGACGAAATACGATAATTACGCAATTATCTATGATACAAAGACGGCTGTGTAGCTAGC